>NW_027225487.1:0-238954 GCF_041296235.1 Equus asinus | reverse complement strand
ACCATCTCTCAGACGTGCCAGAACCATGTGCCTGAGATGCTGGAACCACACCCCGAACAGACCGAAACCACCTGCCAGACGCAACTGAAGCACCTGCCGAGCACGCAGGAACAACCTGCTCGCCTCGCCGGAACCACCTGCCGGGCGCAGCGGAAGCACCTGCCGAGCGTGCCGGAGCCAAGCTGCTCGCCTCGCCGGAACCACCTGCCGGGTGCAGCGGAAGCACGTGCCGAGCGCGCCGGAGCCACCTGCTCGCCTCGCCGGAACCACCTGCCGGGCCCAGCGGAAGCACGTGCCAAGCACGCCGGAGCCACCTGCTCGCCTCGCCGGAACACCTGCCGGGCCAAGCGGAAGCACCTGCCGGGCGCACCGGAGCCACCTGCTCGCCTCGCCGGAACCACGTGCCGGGCCCTAACCCTAACCCTAACCCTAACCCTATCCCCAAACCCTAACCCTAACCCTAACCCCTAACCCTAAGCCTAACCCTAAACCCTAACCCAACCGTAACCCTAACCCTAACCCTACCCCTAACCCTAACCCCTAACCCCAAACCCTAAACCCTAACCCTAACCGTAACCCTAACCCTATCCCTAACGCTAACCTGACGGACAGGCTGGAACCAGCTGCTCAACTCGCCGGAACCACCTGCCAGACATGCCAGAACCACCTGCCGAGCACGCCGGAGCCACCTGCTGGACTCACCAGAACCACCTGCCTGACAGGCCAAAATCAACAGCTGGCTATGAGAGAACCACCTGGCAGACAATCCGCAATAACCTGCCAGGCATGCAGGAACCACCTCTCAGACGTAAGAGAACCACGTGCCGGACACGCTGGAACCACGTCCTGGACAGACTGGAACCACCTGCCGGACATGCCTGGACCACCTGCCGAGCACGCCGGAACCACCTGCTCGACTCGCAGGACCCATGTGCCAGACACGCCAAAATGAACTGCCGGCTACACCAGAACCACTTACCGGACACTCCGGAATAACCTGCCCGGCATGCCAGAACCACCTCTCAGAAGTGCCAGAAGCACGTGCTGGACATGCCGGAACAACCTATCGGACAGAACGGAACAACCTGCCGGACACACCAAAATCACCTGCGGGCTACGCCAGAACCACTTGGAGGACTCTCCGGGAAAACCTGCCGGGCATGCTGGAACCACCTCTCAGACGTGCCTGAACCACGTGGCGGACACTCCAGAAACGCACGTCGGGCCGGCCGGAACCACCTCTCAGACGTGCCAGAACCTCATGCCGGACACCCCAGAACCACCTGCTGGACAGACCGGAAACACCTGCCGGACACGCCGGAACCACATGTTCGACTCGCTGGAACCACATTCTGGACATGGCAAAATCACCTGCCGCCTATGCCAGAACCGCTTGGCGAACACTCCGGAATCACCTGTCAGGCATGCCGGAACCACCTCTCAGACATGGCAGAACCGCATGCCAATGACACCGGAAGCACCTGCCGAGCATGCCGGAAGCACCTGCTCGACTCGCCAGAACCACCTGTCGGACACGCCAAAATCACCTGCCGGCTACGCCACAGCCAGTTGGTGAACACTCCGGAAACACCTGCCGGGCTGGCTGGAACCACCTGCCAGTCACGCCAACATCACCTGCCAGCTACGCCAGAACCACTTGGCGGAGACTCCAGAAACACCTGTTGGGCCAGCCGGAACCACCTCTCAGACATGCCAGAACCATGTGCCTGAGATGCTGGAACCACACCCCAAACAGACCGAAACCACCTGCCAGACCCAACTGAACCACCTGCCAAGCACGCAGGAACAACCTGCTCGCCTCGCCGGAACCACCTGCCGGGCGCAGCGGAAGCACCTGCCGAGCGCGCCGGAGCCACCTGCGCGCCTCGCCGGAACCACCTGCCGGGTGCAGCGGAAGCACCTGCCGAGCGCGCCGGAGCCACCTGCTGGCCTCGCCGGAACCACCTGCCGGGCCCAGCGGAAGCACGTGCCAAGCACGCCGGAGCCACCTGCTCGCCTCGCCGGAACTACCTGCCGGGCCCAGCGGAAGCACCTGCCGAGCGCGCCGGAGCCACCTGCTCGCCTCGCCGGAACCACGCGCCAGGCCCCAACCGTAACCCTAACCCTAACCCTATCCCCAAACCCTAACCCTAACCCTAACCCCTAACCCTAAGCCTAACCCTAAACCCTAACCCAACCGTAACCCTAACCCTAACCCTACCCCTAACCCTAACCCCTAACCCCAAACCCTAAACCCTAACCCTAACCGTAACCCTAACCCTATCCCTAACCCTAACCTGACGGACAGGCTGGAACAAGCTGCTCAACTCGCCGGAACCACCTGCCAGACATGCCAGAACCACCTGCCGAGCACGCCGGAGCCACCTGCTGGACTCACCAGAACCACCTGCCTGACAGGCCAAAATCAACAGCTGGCTATGAGAGAACCACCTGGCAGACAATCCGCAATAACCTGCCAGGCATGCAGGAACCACCTCTCAGACGTAAGAGAACCACGTGCCGGACACGCTGGAACCACGTCCTGGACAGACTGGAACCACCTGCCGGACATGCCTGGACCACCTGCCGAGCACGCCGGAACCACCTGCTCGACTCGCAGGACCCATGTGACAGACACGCCAAAATGAACTGCCGGCTACACCAGAACCACTTACCGGACACTCCGGAATAACCTGCCCGGCATGCCAGAACCACCTCTCAGAAGTGCCAGAAGCACGTGCTGGACATGCCGGAACAACCTATCGGACAGAACGGAACAACCTGCCGGACACACCAAAATCACCTGCGGGCTACGCCAGAACCACTTGGAGGACTCTCCGGGAAAACCTGCCGGGCATGCTGGAACCACCTCTCAGACGTGCCTGAACCACGTGGCGGACACTCCGGAAACGCATGTCGGGCCGGCTGGAACCACCTCTCAGACGTGCCAGAACCTCATGCCGGACACCCCAGAACCACCTGCTGGACAGACCGGAAACACCTGCCGGACACGCCGGAACCACATGTTCGACTCGCTGGAACCACATTCTGGACATGGCAAAATCACCTGCCGCCTATGCCAGAACCGCTTGGTGAACACTCCGGAATCACCTGTCAGGCATGCCGGAACCACCTCTCAGACCTGCCAGAACCGCATGCCAATGACACCGGAAGCACCTGCCGAGCATGCCGGAAGCACCTGCTCGACTCGCCAGAACCACCTGTCGGACACGCCAAAATCACCTGCCGGCTACGCCACAGCCAGTTGGTGAACACTCCGGAAACACCTGCCGGGCTGGCTGGAACCACCTGCCAGTCACGCCAACATCACCTGCCAGCTACGCCAGAACCACTTGGCGGAGACTCCAGAAACACCTGTTGGGCCAGCCGGAACCATCTCTCAGACGTGCCAGAACCATGTGCCTGAGATGCTGGAACCACACCCCGAACAGACCGAAACCACCTGCCAGACGCAACTGAAGCACCTGCCGAGCACGCAGGAACAACCTGCTCGCCTCGCCGGAACCAGCTGCCGGGCGCAGCGGAAGCACCTGCCGAGCGTGCCGGAGCCAGCTGCTCGCCTCGCCGGAACCACCTGCCGGGTGCAGCGGAAGCACGTGCCGAGCGCGCCGGAGCCACCTGCTCGCCTCGCCGGAACCACCTGCCGGGCCCAGCGGAAGCACGTGCCAAGCACGCCGGAGCCACCTGCTCGCCTCGCCGGAACCACCTGCCGGGCCAAGCGGAAGCACCTGCCGGGCGCGCCGGAGCCACCTGCTCGCCTCGCCGGAACCACCTGCCGGGCCCAGCGGAAGCACATGCCGGGCGCGCCAGAGCCACCTCCTCGGCTCGCCGGAACCACCTGCCGGGCCCTAACCCTAACCCTAACCCTAACCCTATCCCCAAACCCTAACCCTAACCCTAACCCCTAACCCTAAGCCTAACCCTAAACCCTAACCCAACCGTAACCCTAACCCTAACCCTACCCCTAACCCTAACCCCTAACCCCAAACCCTAAACCCTAACCCTAACCGTAACCCTAACCCTATCCCTAACCCTAACCTGACGGACAGGCTGGAACCAGCTGCTCAACTCGCCGGAACCACCTGCCAGACATGCCAGAACCACCTGCCGAGCACGCCGGAGCCACCTGCTGGACTCACCAGAACCACCTGCCTGACAGGCCAAAATCAACAGCTGGCTATGAGAGAACCACCTGGCAGACAATCCGCAATAACCTGCCAGGCATGCAGGAACCACCTCTCAGACGTAAGAGAACCACGTGCCGGACACGCTGGAACCACGTCCTGGACAGACTGGAACCACCTGCCGGACATGCCTGGACCACCTGCCGAGCACGCCGGAACCACCTGCTCGACTCGCAGGACCCATGTGCCAGACACGCCAAAATGAACTGCCGGCTACACCAGAACCACTTACCGGACACTCCGGAATAACCTGCCCGGCATGCCAGAACCACCTCTCAGAAGTGCCAGAAGCACGTGCTGGACATGCCGGAACAACCTATCGGACAGAACGGAACAACCTGCCGGACACACCAAAATCACCTGCGGGCTACGCCAGAACCACTTGGAGGACTCTCCGGGAAAACCTGCCGGGCATGCTGGAACCACCTCTCAGACGTGCCTGAACCACGTGGCGGACACTCCGGAAACGCATGTCGGGCCGGCTGGAACCACCTCTCAGACGTGCCAGAACCTCATGCCGGACACCCCAGAACCACCTGCTGGACAGACCGGAAACACCTGCCGGACACGCCGGAACCACATGTTCGACTCGCTGGAACCACATTCTGGACATGGCAAAATCACCTGCCGCCTATGCCAGAACCGCTTGGCGAACACTCCGGAATCACCTGTCAGGCATGCCGGAACCACCTCTCAGACACGCCAGAACCACATGCCAATGACACCGGAAGCACCTGCCGAGCATGCCGGAAGCACCTGCTCGACTCGCCAGAACCACCTGTCGGACACGCCAAAATCACCTGCCGGCTACGCCACAGCCAGTTGGTGAACACTCCGGAAACACCTGCCGGGCTGGCTGGAACCACCTGCCAGTCACGCCAACATCACCTGCCAGCTACGCCAGAACCACTTGGCGGAGACTCCAGAAACACCTGTTGGGCCAGCCGGAACCACCTCTCAGACGTGCCAGAACCATGTGCCTGAGATGCTGGAACCACACCCCGAACAGACCGAAACCACCTGCCAGACCCAACTGAACCACCTGCTAAGCACGCAGGAACAACCTGCTCGCCTCGCCGGAACCACATGCCGGGCGCAGCGGAAGCACCTGCCGAGCGCGCCGGAGCCACCTGCTCGCCTCGCCGGAACCACCTGCCCGGCGCGCCGGAGCCACCTGCTGGCCTCGCCGGAACCACCTGGCGGGCCCAGCGGAAGCACGTGCCAAGCATGCCGGAGCCACCTGCTCGCCTCGCCGGAACTACCTGCCGGGCCCAGCGGAAGCACCTGCCGAGCGCGCCGGAGCCACCTGCTCGCCTCGACGGAACCACCTGCCCGGCGCGCCGGAGCCACCTGCTCGCCTCGCCGGAACCACGTGCCGGGCCCTAACCCTAACCCTAACCCTAACCCTATCCCCAAACCCTAACCCTAACCCTAACCCCTAACCCTAAGCCTAACCCTAAACCCTAACCCAACCGTAACCCTAACCCTAACCCTACCCCTAACCCTAACCCCTAACCCCAAACCCTAAACCCTAACCCTAACCGTAACCCTAACCCTATCCCTAACCCTAACCTGACGGACAGGCTGGAACCAGCTGCTCAACTCGCCGGAACCACCTGCCAGACATGCCAGAACCACCTGCCCAGCACGCCGGAGCCACCTGCTGGACTCACCAGAACCACCTGCCTGACAGGCCAAAATCAACAGCTGGCTATGAGAGAACCACCTGGCAGACAATCCGCAATAACCTGCCAGGCATGCAGGAACCACCTCTCAGACGTAAGAGAACCACGTGCCGGACACGCTGGAACCACGTCCTGGACAGACTGGAACCACCTGCCGGACATGCCTGGACCACCTGCCGAGCACGCCGGAACCACCTGCTCGACTCGCAGGACCCATGTGCCAGACACGCCAAAATGAACTGCCGGCTACACCAGAACCACTTACCGGACACTCCGGAATAACCTGCCCGGCATGCCAGAACCACCTCTCAGAAGTGCCAGAAGCACGTGCTGGACATGCCGGAACAACCTATCGGACAGAACGGAACAACCTGCCGGACACACCAAAATCACCTGCGGGCTACGCCAGAACCACTTGGAGGACTCTCCGGGAAAACCTGCCGGGCATGCTGGAACCACCTCTCAGACGTGCCTGAACCACGTGGCGGACACTCCGGAAACGCATGTCGGGCCGGCCGGAACCACCTCTCAGACGTGCCAGAACCATGTGCCTGAGATGCTGGAACCACACCCCAAACAGACCGAAACAACCTGCCAGACCCAACTGAACCACCTGCTAAGCACGCAGGAACAACCTGCTCGCCTCGCCGGAACCACATGCCGGGCGCAGCGGAAGCACCTGCCGAGCGCGCCGGAGCCACCTGCTCGCCTCGCCGGAACCACCTGCCCGGCGCGCCGGAGCCACCTGCTCGCCTCGCCGGAACCACCTGCCAGGCCCAGCAGAAGCACCTGCCGGGCGCGCCGGAGCCACCTGCTCGCCTCGCCGGAACCACCTGCCGGGTGCAGCGGAAGCACCTGCCGAGCGCGCCGGAGCCACCTGCTCGCCTCGCCGGAACCACCTGCCGGGCCCAGCGGAAGCACGTGCCAAGCACGCCGGAGCCACCTGCTCGCCTCGCCGGAACTACCTGCCGGGCCCAGCGGAAGCACCTGCCGAGCGCGCCGGAGCCACCTGCTCGCCTCGCCGGAACCACGCGCCGGGCCCCAACCCTAACCCTAACCCTAACCCTATCCCCAAACCCTAACCCTAACCCTAACCCCTAACCCTAAGCCTAACCCTAAACCCTAACCCAACCGTAACCCTAACCCTAACCCTACCCCTAACCCTAACCCCTAACCCCAAACCCTAAACCCTAACCCTAACCGTAACCCTAACCCTATCCCTAACCCTAACCTGACGGACAGGCTGGAACCAGCTGCTCAACTCGCCGGAACCACCTGCCAGACATGCCAGAACCACCTGCCGAGCACGCCGGAGCCACCTGCTGGACTCACCAGAACCACCTGCCTGACAGGCCAAAATCAACAGCTGGCTATGAGAGAACCACCTGGCAGACAATCCGCAATAACCTGCCAGGCATGCAGGAACCACCTCTCAGACGTAAGAGAACCACGTGCCGGACACGCTGGAACCACGTCCTGGACAGACTGGAACCACCTGCCGGACATGCCTGGACCACCTGCCGAGCACGCCGGAACCACCTGCTCGACTCGCAGGACCCATGTGCCAGACACGCCAAAATGAACTGCCGGCTACACCAGAACCACTTACCGGACACTCCGGAATAACCTGCCCGGCATGCCAGAACCACCTCTCAGAAGTGCCAGAAGCACGTGCTGGACATGCCGGAACAACCTATCGGACAGAACGGAACAACCTGCCAGACACACCAAAATCACCTGCGGGCTACGCCAGAACCACTTGGAGGACTCTCCGGGAAAACCTGCCGGGCATGCTGGAACCACCTCTCAGACGTGCCTGAACCACGTGGCGGACACTCCGGAAACGCATGTCGGGCCGGCCGGAACCACCTCTCAGACGTGCCAGAACCTCATGCCGGACACCCCAGAACCACCTGCTGGACAGACCGGAAACACCTGCCGGACACGCCGGAACCACATGTTCGACTCGCTGGAACCACATTCTGGACATGGCAAAATCACCTGCCGCCTATGCCAGAACCGCTTGGCGAACACTCCGGAATCACCTGTCAGGCATGCCGGAACCACCTCTCAGACATGCCAGAACCACATGCCAATGACACCGGAAGCACCTGCCGAGCATGCCGGAAGCACCTGCTCGACTCGCCAGAACCACCTGTCGGACACGCCAAAATCACCTGCCGGCTACGCCACAGCCAGTTGGTGAACACTCCGGAAACACCTGCCGGGCTGGCTGGAACCACCTGCCAGTCACGCCAACATCACCTGCCAGCTACGCCAGAACCACTTGGCGGAGACTCCAGAAACACCTGTTGGGCCAGCCGGAACCACCTCTCAGACGTGCCAGAACCATGTGCCTGAGATGCTGGAACCACACCCCGAACAGACCGAAACCACCTGCCAGACGCAACTGAAGCACCTGCCGAGCACGCAGGAACAACCTGCTCGCCTCGCCGGAACCACCTGCCGGGCGCAGCGGAAGCACCTGCCGAGCGCGCCGGAGCCACCTGCTCGCCTCGCCGGAACCACCTGCCGGGTGCAGCGGAAGCACGTGCCGGGCGCGCCGGAGCCACCTGCTCGCCTCGCCGGAACCACCTGCCGGGCCCAGCGGAAGCACGTGCCAAGCACGCCGGAGCCACCTGCTCGCCTCGCCGGAACCACCTGCCGGGCCCAGCGGAAGCACCTGCCGGGCGCGCCGGAGCCACCTGCTCGCATCGGCGGAACCACGTGCCGGGCCCTAACCCTAACACTAACCCTAACCCTATCCCCAAACCCTAACCCTAACCCTAACCCCTAACCCTAAGCCTAACCCTAAACCCTAACCCAACCGTAACCCTAACCCTAACCCTACCCCTAACCCTAACCCCTAACCCCAAACCCTAAACCCTAACCCTAACCGTAACCCTAACCCTATCCCTAACCCTAACCTGACGGACAGGCTGGAACCAGCTGCTCAACTCGCCGGAACCACCTGCCAGACATGCCAGAACCACCTGCCGAGCACGCCGGAGCCACCTGCTGGACTCACCAGAACCACCTGCCTGACAGGCCAAAATCAACAGCTGGCTATGAGAGAACCACCTGGCAGACAATCCGCAATAACCTGCCAGGCATGCAGGAACCACCTCTCAGACGTAAGAGAACCACGTGCCGGACACGCTGTAACCACGTCCTGGACAGACTGGAACCACCTGCCGGACATGCCTGGACCACCTGCCGAGCACGCCGGAACCACCTGCTCGACTCGCAGGACCCATGTGCCAGACACGCCAAAATGAACTGCCGGCTACACCAGAACCACTTACCGGACACTCCGGAATAACCTGCCCGGCATGCCAGAACCACCTCTCAGAAGTGCCAGAAGCACGTGCTGGACATGCCGGAACAACCTATCGGACAGAACGGAACAACCTGCCGGACACACCAAAATCACCTGCGGGCTACGCCAGAACCACTTGGAGGACTCTCCGGGAAAACCTGCCGGGCATGCTGGAACCACCTCTCAGACGTGCCTGAACCACGTGGCGGACACTCCGGAAACGCATGTCGGGCCGGCCGGAAGCACCTCTCAGACGTGCCAGAACCTCATGCCGGACACCCCAGAACCACCTGCTGGACAGACCGGAAACACCTGCCGGACACGCCGGAACCACATGTTCGACTCGCTGGAACCACATTCTGGACATGGCAAAATCACCTGCCGCCTATGCCAGAACCGCTTGGCGAACACTCCGGAATCACCTGTCAGGCATGCCGGAACCACCTCTCAGACCTGCCAGAACCACATGCCAATGACACCGGAAGCACCTGCCGAGCATGCCGGAAGCACCTGCTCGACTCGCCAGAACCACCTGTCGGACACGCCAAAATCACCTGCCGGCTACGCCACAGCCAGTTGGTGAACACTCCGGAAACACCTGCCGGGCTGGCTGGAACCACCTGCCAGTCACGCCAACATCACCTGCCAGCTACGCCAGAACCACTTGGCGGAGACTCCAGAAACACCTGTTGGGCCAGCCGGAACCACCTCTCAGACGTGCCAGAACCATGTGCCTGAGATGCTGGAACCACACCCCGAACAGACCGAAACCACCTGCCAGACGCAACTGAAGCACCTGCCGAGCACGCAGGAACAACCTGCTCGCCTCGCCGGAACCACCTGCCCGGCGCGCCGGAGCCACCTGCTCGCCTCGCCGGAACCACCTGCCAGGCCCAGCAGAAGCACCTGCCGGGCGCGCCGGAGCCACCTGCTCGCCTCGCCTTAACCACCTGCCGGGTGCAGCGGAAGCACCTGCCGAGCGCGCCGGAGCCACCTGCTGGCCTCGCCGGAACCACCTGCCGGGCCCAGCGGAAGCACGTGCCAAGCACGCCGGAGCCACCTGCTCGCCTCGCCGGAACTACCTGCCGGGCCCAGCGGAAGCACCTGCCGAGCGCGCCGGAGCCACCTGCTCGCCTCGCCGGAACCACGCGCCGGGCCCCAACCCTAACCCTAACCCTAACCCTATCCCCAAACCCTAACCCTAACCCTAACCCCTAACCCTAAGCCTAACCCTAAACCCTAACCCAACCGTAACCCTAACCCTAACCCTACCCCTAACCCTAACCCCTAAACCCTAACCCTAACCGTAACCCTAACCCTATCCCTAACCCTAACCTGACGGACAGGCTGGAACCAGCTGCTCAACTCGCCGGAACCACCTGCCAGACATGCCAGAACCACCTGCCGAGCACGCCGGAGCCACCTGCTGGACTCACCAAAACCACCTGCCTGACAGGCCAAAATCAACAGCTGGCTATGAGAGAACCACCTGGCAGACAATCCGCAATAACCTGCCAGGCATGCAGGAACCACCTCTCAGACGTAAGAGAACCACGTGCCGGACACGCTGGAACCACGTCCTGGACAGACTGGAACCACCTGCCGGACATGCCTGGACCACCTGCCGAGCACGCCGGAACCACCTGCTCGACTCGCAGGACCCATGTGCCAGACACGCCAAAATGAACTGCCGGCTACACCAGAACCACTTACCGGACACTCCGGAATAACCTGCCCGGCATGCCAGAACCACCTCTCAGAAGTGCCAGAAGCACGTGCTGGACATGCCGGAACAACCTATCGGACAGAACGGAACAACCTGCCGGACACACCAAAATCACCTGCGGGCTACACCAGAACCACTTGGAGGACTCTCCGGGAAAACCTGCCGGGCATGCTGGAACCACCTCTCAGACGTGCCTGAACCACGTGGCGGACACTCCGGAAACGCATGTCGGGCCGGCCGGAACCACCTCTCAGACGTGCCAGAACCTCATGCCGGACACCCCAGAACCACCTGCTGGACAGACCGGAAACACCTGCCGGACACGCCGGAACCACATGTTCGACTCGCTGGAACCACATTCTGGACATGGCAAAATCACCTGCCGCCTATGCCAGAACCGCTTGGTGAACACTCCGGAATCACCTGTCAGGCATGCCGGAACCACCTCTCAGACCTGCCAGAACCACATGCCAATGACACCGGAAGCACCTGCCGAGCATGCCGGAAGCACCTGCTCGACTCGCCAGAACCACCTGTCGGACACGCCAAAATCACCTGCCGGCTACGCCACAGCCAGTTGGTGAACACTCCGGAAACACCTGCCGGGCTGGCTGGAACCACCTGCCAGTCACGCCAACATCACCTGCCAGCTACGCCAGAACCACTTGGCGGAGACTCCAGAAACACCTGTTGGGCCAGCCGGAACCACCTCTCAGACGTGCCAGAACCATGTGCCTGAGATGCTGGAACCACACCCCGAACAGACCGAAACCACCTGCCAGACCCAACTGAACCACCTGCTAAGCACGCAGGAACAACCTGCTCGCCTCGCCGGAACCACATGCCGGGCGCAGCGGAAGCACCTGCCGAGCGCGCCGGAGCCACCTGCTCGCCTCGCCGGAACCACCTGCCCGGCGCGCCGGAGCCACCTGCTGGCCTCGCCGGAACCACCTGGCGGGCCCAGCGGAAGCACGTGCCAAGCATGCCGGAGCCACCTGCTCGCCTCGCCGGAACTACCTGCCGGGCCCAGCGGAAGCACCTGCCGAGCGCGCCGGAGCCACCTGCTCGCCTCGACGGAACCACCTGCCCGGCGCGCCGGAGCCACCTGCTCGCCTCGCCGGAACCACGTGCCGGGCCCTAACCCTAACCCTAACCCTAACCCTATCCCCAAACCCTAACCCTAACCCTAACCCCTAACCCTAAGCCTAACCCTAAACCCTAACCCAACCGTAACCCTAACCCTAACCCTACCCCTAACCCTAACCCCTAACCCCAAACCCTAAACCCTAACCCTAACCGTAACCCTAACCCTATCCCTAACCCTAACCTGACGGACAGGCTGGAACCAGCTGCTCAACTCGCCGGAACCACCTGCCAGACATGCCAGAACCACCTGCCGAGCACGCCGGAGCCACCTGCTGGACTCACCAGAACCACCTGCCTGACAGGCCAAAATCAACAGCTGGCTATGAGAGAACCACCTGGCAGACAATCCGCAATAACCTGCCAGGCATGCAGGAACCACCTCTCAGACGTAAGAGAACCACGTGCCGGACACGCTGGAACCACGTCCTGGACAGACTGGAACCACCTGCCGGACATGCCTGGACCACCTGCCGAGCACGCCGGAACCACCTGCTCGACTCGCAGGACCCATGTGCCAGACACGCCAAAATGAACTGCCGGCTACACCAGAACCACTTACCGGACACTCCGGAATAACCTGCCCGGCATGCCAGAACCACCTCTCAGAAGTGCCAGAAGCACGTGCTGGACATGCCGGAACAACCTATCGGACAGAACGGAACAACCTGCCGGACACACCAAAATCACCTGCGGGCTACGCCAGAACCACTTGGAGGACTCTCCGGGAAAACCTGCCGGGCATGCTGGAACCACCTCTCAGACGTGCCTGAACCACGTGGCGGACACTCCGGAAACGCATGTCGGGCCGGCCGGAACCACCTCTCAGACGTGCCAGAACCATGTGCCTGAGATGCTGGAACCACACCCCAAACAGACCGAAACAACCTGCCAGACCCAACTGAACCACCTGCTAAGCACGCAGGAACAACCTGCTCGCCTCGCCGGAACCACATGCCGGGCGCAGCGGAAGCACCTGCCGAGCGCGCCGGAGCCACCTGCTCGCCTCGCCGGAACCACCTGCCCGGCGCGCCGGAGCCACCTGCTCGCCTCGCCGGAACCACCTGCCAGGCCCAGCAGAAGCACCTGCCGGGCGCGCCGGAGCCACCTGCTCGCCTCGCCGGAACCACCTGCCGGGTGCAGCGGAAGCACCTGCCGAGCGCGCCGGAGCCACCTGCTCGCCTCGCCGGAACCACCTGCCGGGCCCAGCGGAAGCACGTGCCAAGCACGCCGGAGCCACCTGCTCGCCTCGCCGGAACTACCTGCCGGGCCCAGCGGAAGCACCTGCCGAGCGCGCCGGAGCCACCTGCTCGCCTCGCCGGAACCACGCGCCGGGCCCCAACCCTAACCCTAACCCTAACCCTATCCCCAAACCCTAACCCTAACCCTAACCCCTAACCCTAAGCCTAACCCTAAACCCTAACCCAACCGTAACCCTAACCCTAACCCTACCCCTAACCCTAACCCCTAACCCCAAACCCTAAACCCTAACCCTAACCGTAACCCTAACCCTATCCCTAACCCTAACCTGACGGACAGGCTGGAACCAGCTGCTCAACTCGCCGGAACCACCTGCCAGACATGCCAGAACCACCTGCCGAGCACGCCGGAGCCACCTGCTGGACTCACCAGAACCACCTGCCTGACAGGCCAAAATCAACAGCTGGCTATGAGAGAACCACCTGGCAGACAATCCGCAATAACCTGCCAGGCATGCAGGAACCACCTCTCAGACGTAAGAGAACCACGTGCCGGACACGCTGGAACCACGTCCTGGACAGACTGGAACCACCTGCCGGACATGCCTGGACCACCTGCCGAGCACGCCGGAACCACCTGCTCGACTCGCAGGACCCATGTGCCAGACACGCCAAAATGAACTGCCGGCTACACCAGAACCACTTACCGGACACTCCGGAATAACCTGCCCGGCATGCCAGAACCACCTCTCAGAAGTGCCAGAAGCACGTGCTGGACATGCCGGAACAACCTATCGGACAGAACGGAACAACCTGCCAGACACACCAAAATCACCTGCGGGCTACGCCAGAACCACTTGGAGGACTCTCCGGGAAAACCTGCCGGGCATGCTGGAACCACCTCTCAGACGTGCCTGAACCACGTGGCGGACACTCCGGAAACGCATGTCGGGCCGGCCGGAACCACCTCTCAGACGTGCCAGAACCTCATGCCGGACACCCCAGAACCACCTGCTGGACAGACCGGAAACACCTGCCGGACACGCCGGAACCACATGTTCGACTCGCTGGAACCACATTCTGGACATGGCAAAATCACCTGCCGCCTATGCCAGAACCGCTTGGCGAACACTCCGGAATCACCTGTCAGGCATGCCGGAACCACCTCTCAGACATGCCAGAACCACATGCCAATGACACCGGAAGCACCTGCCGAGCATGCCGGAAGCACCTGCTCGACTCGCCAGAACCACCTGTCGGACACGCCAAAATCACCTGCCGGCTACGCCACAGCCAGTTGGTGAACACTCCGGAAACACCTGCCGGGCTGGCTGGAACCACCTGCCAGTCACGCCAACATCACCTGCCAGCTACGCCAGAACCACTTGGCGGAGACTCCAGAAACACCTGTTGGGCCAGCCGGAACCACCTCTCAGACGTGCCAGAACCATGTGCCTGAGATGCTGGAACCACACCCCGAACAGACCGAAACCACCTGCCAGACGCAACTGAAGCACCTGCCGAGCACGCAGGAACAACCTGCTCGCCTCGCCGGAACCACCTGCCGGGCGCAGCGGAAGCACCTGCCGAGCGCGCCGGAGCCACCTGCTCGCCTCGCCGGAACCACCTGCCGGGTGCAGCGGAAGCACGTGCCGGGCGCGCCGGAGCCACCTGCTCGCCTCGCCGGAACCACCTGCCGGGCCCAGCGGAAGCACGTGCCAAGCACGCCGGAGCCACCTGCTCGCCTCGCCGGAACCACCTGCCGGGCCCAGCGGAAGCACCTGCCGGGCG
This sequence comes from Equus asinus, assembly GCF_041296235.1. Lineage (NCBI taxonomy): Eukaryota > Metazoa > Chordata > Mammalia > Perissodactyla > Equidae > Equus > Equus asinus. Next base: position 223,886 of record NW_027225487.1, on the reverse strand, counting down.
CGCCGGAGCCACCTGCTCGCATCGGCGGAACCACGTGCCGGGCCCTAACCCTAACACTAACCCTAACCCTATCCCCAAACCCTAACCCTAACCCTAACCCCTAACCCTAAGCCTAACCCTAAACCCTAACCCAACCGTAACCCTAACCCTAACCCTACCCCTAACCCTAACCCCTAACCCCAAACCCTAAACCCTAACCCTAACCGTAACCCTAACCCTATCCCTAACCCTAACCTGACGGACAGGCTGGAACCAGCTGCTCAACTCGCCGGAACCACCTGCCAGACATGCCAGAACCACCTGCCGAGCACGCCGGAGCCACCTGCTGGACTCACCAGAACCACCTGCCTGACAGGCCAAAATCAACAGCTGGCTATGAGAGAACCACCTGGCAGACAATCCGCAATAACCTGCCAGGCATGCAGGAACCACCTCTCAGACGTAAGAGAACCACGTGCCGGACACGCTGTAACCACGTCCTGGACAGACTGGAACCACCTGCCGGACATGCCTGGACCACCTGCCGAGCACGCCGGAACCACCTGCTCGACTCGCAGGACCCATGTGCCAGACACGCCAAAATGAACTGCCGGCTACACCAGAACCACTTACCGGACACTCCGGAATAACCTGCCCGGCATGCCAGAACCACCTCTCAGAAGTGCCAGAAGCACGTGCTGGACATGCCAGAACAACCTATCGGACAGAACGGAACAACCTGCCGGACACACCAAAATCACCTGCGGGCTACGCCAGAACCACTTGGAGGACTCTCCGGGAAAACCTGCCGGGCATGCTGGAACCACCTCTCAGACGTGCCTGAACCACGTGGCGGACACTCCGGAAACGCATGTCGGGCCGGCCGGAAGCACCTCTCAGACGTGCCAGAACCTCATGCCGGACACCCCAGAACCACCTGCTGGACAGACCGGAAACACCTGCCGGACACGCCGGAACCACATGTTCGACTCGCTGGAACCACATTCTGGACATGGCAAAATCACCTGCCGCCTATGCCAGAACCGCTTGGCGAACACTCCGGAATCACCTGTCAGGCATGCCGGAACCACCTCTCAGACCTGCCAGAACCACATGCCAATGACACCGGAAGCACCTGCCGAGCATGCCGGAAGCACCTGCTCGACTCGCCAGAACCACCTGTCGGACACGCCAAAATCACCTGCCGGCTACGCCACAGCCAGTTGGTGAACACTCCGGAAACACCTGCCGGGCTGGCTGGAACCACCTGCCAGTCACGCCAACATCACCTGCCAGCTACGCCAGAACCACTTGGCGGAGACTCCAGAAACACCTGTTGGGCCAGCCGGAACCACCTCTCAGACGTGCCAGAACCATGTGCCTGAGATGCTGGAACCACACCCCGAACAGACCGAAACCACCTGCCAGACGCAACTGAAGCACCTGCCGAGCACGCAGGAACAACCTGCTCGCCTCGCCGGAACCACCTGCCCGGCGCGCCGGAGCCACCTGCTCGCCTCGCCGGAACCACCTGCCAGGCCCAGCAGAAGCACCTGCCGGGCGCGCCGGAGCCACCTGCTCGCCTCGCCTTAACCACCTGCCGGGTGCAGCGGAAGCACCTGCCGAGCGCGCCGGAGCCACCTGCTGGCCTCGCCGGAACCACCTGCCGGGCCCAGCGGAAGCACGTGCCAAGCACGCCGGAGCCACCTGCTCGCCTCGCCGGAACTACCTGCCGGGCCCAGCGGAAGCACCTGCCGAGCGCGCCGGAGCCACCTGCTCGCCTCGCCGGAACCACGCGCCGGGCCCCAACCCTAACCCTAACCCTAACCCTATCCCCAAACCCTAACCCTAACCCTAACCCCTAACCCTAAGCCTAACCCTAAACCCTAACCCAACCGTAACCCTAACCCTAACCCTACCCCTAACCCTAACCCCTAACCCCAAACCCTAAACCCTAACCCTAACCGTAACCCTAACCCTATCCCTAACCCTAACCTGACGGACAGGCTGGAACCAGCTGCTCAACTCGCCGGAACCACCTGCCAGACATGCCAGAACCACCTGCCGAGCACGCCGGAGCCACCTGCTGGACTCACCAGAACCACCTGCCTGACAGGCCAAAATCAACAGCTGGCTATGAGAGAACCACCTGGCAGACAATCCGCAATAACCTGCCAGGCATGCAGGAACCACCTCTCAGACGTAAGAGAACCACGTGCCGGACACGCTGGAACCACGTCCTGGACAGACTGGAACCACCTGCCGGACATGCCTGGACCACCTGCCGAGCACGCCGGAACCACCTGCTCGACTCGCAGGACCCATGTGCCAGACACGCCAAAATGAACTGCCGGCTACACCAGAACCACTTACCGGACACTCCGGAATAACCTGCCCGGCATGCCAGAACCACCTCTCAGACCTGCCAGAACCACATGCCAATGACACCGGAAGCACCTGCCGAGCATGCCGGAAGCACCTGCTCGACTCGCCAGAACCACCTGTCGGACACGCCAAAATCACCTGCCGGCTACGCCACAGCCAGTTGGTGAACACTCCGGAAACTCCTGCCGGGCTGGCTGGAACCACCTGCCAGCTACGCCAGAACCACTTGGCGGAGACTCCAGAAACACCTGTTGGGCCAGCTGGAACCACCTCTCAGACGTGCCAGAACCATGTGCCTGAGATGCTGGAACCACACCCCGAACAGACCGAAACCACCTGCCAGACCCAACTGAACCACCTGCCGAGCACGCAGGAACAACCTGCTCGCCTCGCCGGAACCACCTGCCGGGCGCAGCGGAAGCACCTGCCGAGCGCGCCGGAGCCACATGCTCGCCTCGCCGGAACCACCTGCCCGGCGCGCCGGAGAGACCTGCTCGCCTCGCCGGAACCACCTGCCAGGCCCAGCGGAAGCACCTGCCGGGCGCGCCGGAGCCACCTGCTCGCCTCGCCGGAACCACCTGCCGGGTGCAGCGGAAGCACCTGCCGAGCGCGCCGGAGCCACCTGCTCGCCTCGCCGGAACCACCTGCCGGGCCCAGCGGAAGCACGTGCCAAGCACGCCGGAGCCACCTGCTCGCCTCGTCGGAACCACCTGCCGGGCCCAGCGGAAGCACCTGCCGAGCGCGCCGGAGCCACCTGCTGGCCTCGCCGGAACCACCTGCCGAGCCCAGCGGAAGCACGTGCCAAGCACGCCGGAGCCACCTGCTCGCCTCGCCGGAACCACCTGCCGGGCCCAGCGGAAGCACCTGCCGGGCGCGCCGGAGCCACCTGCTCGCCTCGCCGGCACCACGTGCCGGGCCCTAACCCTAACCCTAACCCTTACCCTATCCCCAAACCCTAACCCTAACCCTAACCCCTAACCCTAAGCCTAACCATAAACCCTAACCCAACCGTAACCCTAACCCTAACCCTACCCCTAACCCTAACCCCTAACCCCAAACCCTAAACCCTAACCCTAACCGTAACCCTAACCCTATCCCTAACCCTAACCTGACGGACAGGCTGGAACCAGCTGCTCAACTCGCCGGAACCACCTGCCAGACATGCCAGAACCACCTGCCGAGCACGCCGGAGCCACCTGCTGGACTCACCAGAACCACCTGCCTGACAGGCCAAAATCAACAGCTGGCTATGAGAGAACCACCTGGCAGACAATCCGCAATAACCTGCCAGGCATGCAGGAACCACCTCTCAGACGTAAGAGAACCACGTGCCGGACACGCTGGAACCACGTCCTGGACAGACTGGAACCACCTGCCGGACATGCCTGGACCACCTGCCGAGCACGCCGGAACCACCTGCTCGACTCGCAGGACCCATGTGCCAGACACGCCAAAATGAACTGCCGGCTACACCAGAACCACTTACCGGACACTCCGGAATAACCTGCCCGGCATGCCAGAACCACCTCTCAGAAGTGCCAGAAGCACGTGCTGGACATGCCGGAACAACCTATCGGACAGAACGGAACAACCTGCCGGACACACCAAAATCACCTGCGGGCTACGCCAGAACCACTTGGAGGACTCTCCGGGAAAACCTGCCGGGCATGCTGGAACCACCTCTCAGACGTGCCTGAACCACGTGGTGGACACTCCGGAAACGCATGTCGGGCCGGCCGGAACCACCTCTCAGACGTGCCAGAACCTCATGCCGGACACCCCAGAACCACCTGCTGGACAGACCGGAAACACCTGCCGGACACGCCGGAACCACATGTTCGACTCGCTGGAACCACATTCTGGACATGGCAAAATCACCTGCCGCCTATGCCAGAACCGCTTGGCGAACACTCCGGAATCACCTGTCAGGCATGCCGGAACCACCTCTCAGACCTGCCAGAACCACATGCCAATGACACCGGAAGCACCTGCCGAGCATGCCGGAAGCACCTGCTCGACTCGCCAGAACCACCTGTCGGACACGCCAAAATCACCTGCCGGCTACGCCACAGCCAGTTGGTGAACACTCCGGAAACACCTGCCGGGCTGGCTGGAACCACCTGCCAGTCACGCCAACATCACCTGCCAGCTACGCCAGAACCACTTGGCGGAGACTCCAGAAACACCTGTTGGGCCAGCCGGAACCACCTCTCAGACATGCCAGAACCATGTGCCTGAGATGCTGGAACCACACCCCGAACAGACCGAAACCACCTGCCAGACCCAACTGAACCACCTGCCTAGCACGCAGGAACAACCTGCTCGCCTCGCTGGAACCACCTGCCGGGCGCAGCGGAAGCACCTGCCGAGCACGCCGGAGCCACCTGCTCGCCTCGCCGGAACCACCTGCCGGGCCCAGCGGAAGCACCTGCCGGGCGCGCCGGAGCCACCTCCTCGGCTCGCCGGAACCACCTGCCGGGCCCTAACCCTAACTCTAACCCTAACCCTATCCCCAAACCCTAACCCTAACCCTAACCCCTAACCCTAAGCCTAACCCTAAACCCTAACCCAGCCGTAACCCTAACCCTAACCCTACCCCTAACCCTAACCCCTAACCCCAAACCCTAAACCCTAACCCTAACCGTAACCCTAACCCTATCCCTAACCCTAACCTGACGGACAGGCTGGAACCAGCTGCTCAACTCGCCGGAACCACCTGCCAGACATGCCAGAACCACCTGCCGAGCACGCCGGAGCCACCTGCTGGACTCACCAGAACCACCTGCCTGACAGGCCAAAATCAACAGCTGGCTATGAGAGAACCACCTGGCAGACAATCCGCAATAACCTGCCAGGCATGCAGGAACCACCTCTCAGACGTAAGAGAACCACGTGCCGGACACGCTGGAACCACGTCCTGGACAGACTGGAACCACCTGCCGGACATGCCTGGACCACCTGCCGAGCACGCCGGAACCACCTGCTCGACTCGCAGGACCCATGTGCCAGACACGCCAAAATGAACTGCCGGCTACACCAGAACCACTTACCGGACACTCCGGAATAACCTGCCCGGCATGCCAGAACCACCTCTCAGAAGTGCCAGAAGCACGTGCTGGACATGCCGGAACAACCTATTGGACAGAACGGAACAACCTGCCGGACACACCAAAATCACCTGCGGGCTACGCCAGAACCACTTGGAGGACTCTCCGGGAAAACCTGCCGGGCATGCTGGAACCACCTCTCAGACGTGCCTGAACCACGTGGCAGACACTACGGAAACGCACGTCGGGCCGGCCGTAACCACCTCTCAGACGTGCCAGAACCTCATGCCGGACACCCCAGAACCACCTGCTGGACAGACCAGAAACACCTGCCGGACACGCCGGAACCACATGTTCGACTCGCTGGAACCACATTCTGGACATGGCAAAATCACCTGCCGCCTATGCCAGAACCGCTTGGCGAACACTCCGGAATCACCTGTCAGGCATGCCGGAACCACCTCTCAGACCTGCCAGAACCACATGCCAATGACACCGGAAGCACCTGCCGAGCATGCCGGAAGCACCTGCTCGACTCGCCAGAACCACCTGTCGGACACGCCAAAATCACCTGCCGGCTACGCCACAGCCAGTTGGTGAACACTCCGGAAACACCTGCCGGGCTGGCTGGAACCACCTGCCAGTCACGCCAACATCACCTGCCAGCTACGCCAGAACCACTTGGCGGAGACTCCAGAAACACCTGTTGGGCCAGCCAGAACCACCTCTCAGACGTGCCAGAACCATGTGCCTGAGATGCTGGAACCACACCCCGAACAGACCGAAACCACCTGCCAGACCCAACTGAACCACCTGCTAAGCACGCAGGAACAACCTGCTCGCCTCGCCGGAACCACATGCCGGGCGCAGCGGAAGCACCTGCCGAGCGCGCCGGAGCCACCTGCTCGCCTCGCCGGAACCACCTGCCCGGCGCGCCGGAGCCACCTGCTCGCCTCGCCGGAACCACCTGCCAGGCCCAGCAGAAGCACCTGCCGGGCGCGCCGGAGCCACCTGCTGGCCTCGCCGGAACCACCTGCCGGGCCCAGCGGAAGCACCTGCCGGGCGCGCCGGAGCCACCTGCTCGGCTCGCCGGAACCACCTGCCGGTCCCTAACCCTAACCCTAACCCTAACCCTATCCCCAAACCCTAACCCTAACCCTAACCCCTAACCCTAAGCCTAACCCTAAACCCTAACCCAACCGTAACCCTAACCCTAACCCTACCCCTAACCCTAACCCCTAACCCCAAACCCTAAACCCTAACCCTAACCGTAACCCTAACCCTATCCCTAACCCTAACCTGACGGACAGGCTGGAACCAGCTGCTCAACTCGCCAGAACCACCTGCCAGACATGCCAGAACCACCTGCCGAGCACGCCGGAGCCACCTGCTGGACTCACCAGAACCACCTGCCTGACAGGCCAAAATCAACAGCTGGCTATGAGAGAACCACTTGGCAGACAATCCGCAATAACCTGCCAGGCATGCAGGAACCACCTCTCAGACGTAAGAGAACCACGTGCCGGACACGCTGGAACCACATCCTGGACAGACTGGAACCACCTGCCGGACATGCCTGGACCACCTGCCGAGCACGCCGGAACCACCTGCTCGACTCGCAGGACCCATGTGCCAGACACGCCAAAATGAACTGCCGGCTACACCAGAACCACTTACCGGACACTCCGGAATAACCTGCCCGGCATGCCAGAACCACCTCTCAGAAGTGCCAGAAGCACGTGCTGGACATGCCGGAACAACCTATCGGACAGAACGGAACAACCTGCCGGACACACCAAAATCACCTGCGGGCTACGCCAGAACCACTTGGAGGACTCTTCGGGAAAACCTGCCGGGCATGCTGGAACCACCTCTCAGACGTGCCTGAACCACGTGGCGGACACTCCGGAAACGCACGTCGGGCCGGCCGGAACCACCTCTCAGACGTGCCAGAACCTCATGCCGGACACCCCAGAACCACCTGCTGGACAGACCGGAAACACCTGCCGGACACGCCGGAACCACATGTTCGACTCGCTGGAACCACATTCTGGACATGGCAAAATCACCTGCCGCCTATGCCAGAACCGCTTGGCGAACACTCCGGAATCACCTGTCAGGCATGCCGGAACCACCTCTCAGACATGGCAGAACCGCATGCCAATGACACCGGAAGCACCTGCCGAGCATGCCGGAAGCACCTGCTCGACTCGCCAGAACCACCTGTCGGACACGCCAAAATCACCTGCCGGCTACGCCACAGCCAGTTGGTGAACACTCCGGAAACACCTGCCGGGCTGGCTGGAACCACCTGCCAGTCACGCCAACATCACCTGCCAGCTACGCCAGAACCACTTGGCGGAGACTCCAGAAACACCTGTTGGGCCAGCCGGAACCACCTCTCAGACATGCCAGAACCATGTGCCTGAGATGCTGGAACCACACCCCAAACAGACCGAAACCACCTGCCAGACCCAACTGAACCACCTGCCAAGCACGCAGGAACAACCTGCTCGCCTCGCCGGAACCACCTGCCGGGCGCAGCGGAAGCACCTGCCGAGCGCGCCGGAGCCACCTGCTCGCCTCGCCTTAACCACCTGCCGGGTGCAGCGGAAGCACCTGCCGAGCGCGCCGGAGCCACCTGCTGGCCTCGCCGGGACCACCTGCCGGGCCCAGCGGAAGCACGTGCCAAGCACGCCGGAGCCACCTGCTCGCCTCGCCGGAACTACCTGCCGGGCCCAGCGGAAGCACCTGCCGAGCGCGCCGGAGCCACCTGCTCGCCTCGCCGGAACCACGCGCCGGGCCCCAACCCTAACCCTAACCCTAACCCTATCCCCAAACCCTAACCCTAACCTTAACCCCTAACCCTAAGCCTAACCCTAAACCCTAACCCAACCGTAACCCTAACCCTAACCCTACCCCTAACCCTAACCCCTAACCCCAAACCCTAAACCCTAACCCTAACCGTAACCCTAACCCTATCCCTAACCCTAACCTGACGGACAGGCTGGAACCAGCTGCTCAACTCGCCGGAACCACCTGCCAGACATGCCAGAACCACCTGCCGAGCACGCCGGAGCCACCTGCTGGACTCACCAGAACCACCTGCCTGACAGGCCAAAATCAACAGCTGGCTATGAGAGAACCACCTGGCAGACAATCCGCAATAACCTGCCAGGCATGCAGGAACCACCTCTCAGACGTAAGAGAACCACGTGCCGGACACGCTGGAACCACGTCCTGGACAGACTGGAACCACCTGCCGGACATGCCTGGACCACCTGCCGAGCACGCCGGAACCACCTGCTCGACTCGCAGGACCCATGTGCCAGACACGCCAAAATGAACTGCCGGCTACACCAGAACCACTTACCGGACACTCCGGAATAACCTGCCCGGCATGCCAGAACCACCTCTCAGAAGTGCCAGAAGCACGTGCTGGACATGCCGGAACAACCTATTGGACAGAACGGAACAACCTGCCGGACACACCAAAATCACCTGCGGGCTACGCCAGAACCACTTGGAGGACTCTCCGGGAAAACCTGCCGGGCATGCTGGAACCACCTCTCAGACGTGCCTGAACCACGTGGCAGACACTACGGAAACGCACGTCGGGCCGGCCGTAACCACCTCTCAGACGTGCCAGAACCTCATGCCGGACACCCCAGAACCACCTGCTGGACAGACCAGAAACACCTGCCGGACACGCCGGAACCACATGTTCGACTCGCTGGAACCACATTCTGGACATGGCAAAATCACCTGCCGCCTATGCCAGAACCGCTTGGCGAACACTCCGGAATCACCTGTCAGGCATGCCGGAACCACCTCTCAGACCTGCCAGAACCACATGCCAATGACACCGGAAGCACCTGCCGAGCATGCCGGAAGCACCTGCTCGACTCGCCAGAACCACCTGTCGGACACGCCAAAATCACCTGCCGGCTACGCCACAGCCAGTTGGTGAACACTCCGGAAACACCTGCCGGGCTGGCTGGAACCACCTGCCAGTCACGCCAACATCACCTGCCAGCTACGCCAGAACCACTTGGCGGAGACTCCAGAAACACCTGTTGGGCCAGCCGGAACCACCTCTCAGACGTGCCAGAACCATGTGCCTGAGATGCTGGAACCACACCCCGAACAGACCGAAACCACCTGCCAGACCCAACTGAACCACCTGCCGAGCACGCAGGAACAACCTGCTCGCCTCGCCGGAACCACCTGCCGGGCGCAGCGGAAGCACGTGCCAAGCACGCCGGAGCCACCTGCTCGCCTCGCCGGAACCACCTGCCAGGCCCAGCAGAAGCACCTGCCGGGCGCGCCGGAGCCACCTGCTCGCCTCGCCTTAACCACCTGCCGGGTGCAGCGGAAGCACCTGCCGAGCGCGCCGGAGCCACCTGCTGGCCTCGCCGGAACCACCTGCCGGGCCCAGCGGAAGCACGTGCCAAGCACGCCGGAGCCACCTGCTCGCCTCGCCGGAACTACCTGCCGGGCCCAGCGGAAGCACCTGCCGAGCGCGCCGGAGCCACCTGCTCGCCTCGCCGGAACCACGCGCCGGGCCCCAACCCTAACCCTAACCCTAACCCTATCCCCAAACCCTAACCCTAACCCTAACCCCTAACCCTAAGCCTAACCCTAAACCCTAACCCAACCGTAACCCTAACCCTAACCCTACCCCTAACCCTAACCCCTAACCCCAAACCCTAAACCCTAACCCTAACCGTAACCCTAACCCTATCCCTAACCCTAACCTGACGGACAGGCTGGAACCAGCTGCTCAACTCGCCGGAACCACCTGCCAGACATGCCAGAACCACCTGCCGAGCACGCCGGAGCCACCTGCTGGACTCACCAGAACCACCTGCCTGACAGGCCAAAATCAACAGCTGGCTATGAGAGAACCACCTGGCAGACAATCCGCAATAACCTGCCAGGCATGCAGGAACCACCTCTCAGACGTAAGAGAACCACGTGCCGGACACGCTGGAACCACGTCCTGGACAGACTGGAACCACCTGCCGGACATGCCTGGACCACCTGCCGAGCACGCCGGAACCACCTGCTCGACTCGCAGGACCCATGTGCCAGACACGCCAAAATGAACTGCCGGCTACACCAGAACCACTTACCGGACACTCCGGAATAACCTGCCCGGCATGCCAGAACCACCTCTCAGAAGTGCCAGAAGCACGTGCTGGACATGCCGGAACAACCTATCGGACAGAACGGAACAACCTGCCGGACACACCAAAATCACCTGCGGGCTACACCAGAACCACTTGGAGGACTCTCCGGGAAAACCTGCCGGGCATGCTGGAACCACCTCTCAGACGTGCCTGAACCACGTGGCGGACACTCCGGAAACGCATGTCGGGCCGGCCGGAACCACCTCTCAGACGTGCCAGAACCTCATGCCGGACACCCCAGAACCACCTGCTGGACAGACCGGAAACACCTGCCGGACACGCCGGAACCACATGTTCGACTCGCTGGAACCACATTCTGGACATGGCAAAATCACCTGCCGCCTATGCCAGAACCGCTTGGCGAACACTCCGGAATCACCTGTCAGGCATGCCGGAACCACCTCTCAGACCTGCCAGAACCACATGCCAATGACACCGGAAGCACCTGCCGAGCATGCCGGAAGCACCTGCTCGACTCGCCAGAACCACCTGTCGGACACGCCAAAATCACCTGCCGGCTACGCCACAGCCAGTTGGTGAACACTCCGGAAACACCTGCCGGGCTGGCTGGAACCACCTGCCAGTCACGCCAACATCACCTGCCAGCTACGCCAGAACCACTTGGCGGAGACTCCAGAAACACCTGTTGGGCCAGCCGGAACCACCTCTCAGACGTGCCAGAACCATGTGCCTGAGATGCTGGAACCACACCCCGAACAGACCGAAACCACCTGCCAGACCCAACTGAACCACCTGCCGAGCACGCAGGAACAACCTGCTCGCCTCGCCGGAACCACCTGCCGGGCGCAGCGGAAGCACGTGCCAAGCACGCCGGAGCCACCTGCTCGCCTCGCCGGAACCACCTGCCAGGCCCAGCAGAAGCACCTGCCGGGCGCGCCGGAGCCACCTGCTCGCCTCGCCTTAACCACCTGCCGGGTGCAGCGGAAGCACCTGCCGAGCGCGCCGGAGCCACCTGCTGGCCTCGCCGGAACCACCTGCCGGGCCCAGCGGAAGCACGTGCCAAGCACGCCGGAGCCACCTGCTCGCCTCGCCGGAACTACCTGCCGGGCCCAGCGGAAGCACCTGCCGAGCGCGCCGGAGCCACCTGCTCGCCTCGCCGGAACCACGCGCCGGGCCCCAACCCTAACCCTAACCCTAACCCTATCCCCAAACCCTAACCCTAACCCTAACCCCTAACCCTAAGCCTAACCCTAAACCCTAACCCAACCGTAACCCTAACCCTAACCCTACCCCTAACCCTAACCCCTAACCCCAAACCCTAAACCCTAACCCTAACCGTAACCCTAACCCTATCCCTAACCCTAACCTGACGGACAGGCTGGAACCAGCTGCTCAACTCGCCGGAACCACCTGCCAGACATGCCAGAACCACCTGCCGAGCACGCCGGAGCCACCTGCTGGACTCACCAGAACCACCTGCCTGACAGGCCAAAATCAACAGCTGGCTATGAGAGAACCACCTGGCAGACAATCCGCAATAACCTGCCAGGCATGCAGGAACCACCTCTCAGACGTAAGAGAACCACGTGCCGGACACGCTGGAACCACGTCCTGGACAGACTGGAACCACCTGCCGGACATGCCTGGACCACCTGCCGAGCACGCCGGAACCACCTGCTCGACTCGCAGGACCCATGTGCCAGACACGCCAAAATGAACTGCCGGCTACACCAGAACCACTTACCGGACACTCCGGAATAACCTGCCCGGCATGCCAGAACCACCTCTCAGAAGTGCCAGAAGCACGTGCTGGACATGCCGGAACAACCTATCGGACAGAACGGAACAACCTGCCGGACACAGCAAAATCACCTGCGGGCTACGCCAGAACCACTTGGAGGACTCTCCGGGAAAACCTGCCGGGCATGCTGGAACCACCTCTCAGACGTGCCTGAACCACGTGGCGGACACTCCGGAAACGCATGTCGGGCCGGCCGGAACCACCTCTCAGACGTGCCAGAACCTCATGCCGGACACCCCAGAACCACCTGCTGGACAGACCGGAAACACCTGCCGGACACGCCGGAACCACATGTTCGACTCGCTGGAACCACATTCTGGACATGGCAAAATCACCTGCCGCCTATGCCAGAACCGCTTGGCGAACACTCCGGAATCACCTGTCAGGCATGCCGGAACCACCTCTCAGACCTGCCAGAACCACATGCCAATGACACCGGAAGCACCTGCCGAGCATGCCGGAAGCACCTGCTCGACTCGCCAGAACCACCTGTCGGACACGCCAAAATCACCTGCCGGCTACGCCACAGCCAGTTGGTGAACACTCCGGAAACACCTGCCGGGCTGGCTGGAACCACCTGCCAGTCACGCCAACATCACCTGCCAGCTACGCCAGAACCACTTGGCGGAGACTCCAGAAACACCTGTTGGGCCAGCCGGAACCACCTCTCAGACATGCCAGAACCATGTGCCTGAGATGCTGGAACCACACCCCAAACAGACCGAAACCACCTGCCAGACCCAACTGAACCACCTGCCAAGCACGCAGGAACAACCTGCTCGCCTCGCCGGAACCACCTGCCGGGCGCAGCGGAAGCACCTGCCGAGCGCGCCGGAGCCACCTGCTCGCCTCGACGGAACCACCTGCCCGGCGCGCCGGAGCCACCTGCTCGCCTCGCCGTAACCACGTGCCGGGCCCTAACCCTAACCCTAACCCTAACCCTATCCCCAAACCCTAACCCTAACCCTAACCCCTAACCCTAAGCCTAACCCTAAACCCTAACCCAACCGTAACCCTAACCCTAACCCTACCCCTAACCCTATCCCCTAACCCCAAACCCTAAACCCTAACCCTAACCGTAACCCTAACCCTATCCCTAACCCTAACCTGACGGACAGGCTGGAACCAGCTGCTCAACTCGCCGGAACCACCTGCCAGACATGCCAGAACCACCTGCCGAGCACGCCGGAGCCACCTGCTGGACTCACCAGAACCACCTGCCTGACAGGCCAAAATCAACAGCTGGCTATGAGAGAACCACCTGGCAGACAATCCGCAATAACCTGCCAGGCATGCAGGAACCACCTCTCAGACGTAAGAGAACCACGTGCCGGACACGCTGGAACCACGTCCTGGACAGACTGGAACCACCTGCCGGACATGCCTGGACCACCTGCCGAGCACGCCGGAACCACCTGCTCGACTCGCAGGACCCATGTGCCAGACACGCCAAAATGAACTGCCGGCTACACCAGAACCACTTACCGGACACTCCGGAATAACCTGCCCGGCATGCCAGAACCACCTCTCAGAAGTGCCAGAAGCACGTGCTGGACATGCCGGAACAACCTATCGGACAGAACGGAACAACCTGCCGGACACACCAAAATCACCTGCGGGCTACGCCAGAACCACTTGGAGGACTCTCCGGGAAAACCTGCCGGGCATGCTGGAACCACCTCTCAGACGTGCCTGAACCACGTGGCGGACACTCCGGAAACGCATGTCGGGCCGGCCGGAACCACCTCTCAGACGTGCCAGAACCTCATGCCGGACACCCCAGAACCACCTGCTGGACAGACCGGAAACACCTGCCGGACACGCCGGAACCACATGTTCGACTCGCTGGAACCACATTCTGGACATGGCAAAATCACCTGCCGCCTATGCCAGAACCGCTTGGCGAACACTCCGGAATCACCTGTCAGGCATGCCGGAACCACCTCTCAGACATGCCAGAACCACATGCCAATGACACCGGAAGCACCTGCCGAGCATGCCGGAAGCACCTGCTCGACTCGCCAGAACCACCTGTCGGACACGCCAAAATCACCTGCCGGCTACGCCACAGCCAGTTGGTGAACACTCCGGAAACACCTGCCGGGCTGGCTGGAACCACCTGCCAGTCACGCCAACATCACCTGCCAGCTACGCCAGAACCACTTGGCGGAGACTCCAGAAACACCTGTTGGGCCAGCCGGAACCACCTCTCAGACGTGCCAGAACCATGTGCCTGAGATGCTGGAACCACACCCCGAACAGACCGAAACCACCTGCCAGACGCAACTGAAGCACCTGCCGAGCACGCAGGAACAACCTGCTCGCCTCGCCGGAACCACCTGCCGGGTGCAGCGGAAGAACCTGCCGGGCGCTCCGGAGCCACCTGCTCGCCTCGCCGGAACCACCTGCCGGGCCCAGCGGAAGCACGTGCCAAGCACGCCGGAGCCACCTGCTCGCCTCGCCGGAACCACCTGCCGGGCCCAGCGGAAGCACCTGCCGGGCGCGCCGGAGCCACCTGCTCGCATCGGCGGAACCACGTGCCGGGCCCTAACCCTAACCCTAACCCTAACCCTATCCCCAAACCCTAACCCTAACCCTAACCCCTAACCCTAAGCCTAACCCTAAACCCTAACCCAACCGTAACCCTAACCCTAACCCTACCCCTAACCCTAACCCCTAACCCCAAACCCT
Organism: Equus asinus; assembly: GCF_041296235.1. Lineage (NCBI taxonomy): Eukaryota > Metazoa > Chordata > Mammalia > Perissodactyla > Equidae > Equus > Equus asinus. Next base: position 208,830 of record NW_027225487.1, on the reverse strand, counting down.
AAACCCTAACCCTAACCGTAACCCTAACCCTATCCCTAACCCTAACCTGACGGACAGGCTGGAACCAGCTGCTCAACTCGCCGGAACCACCTGCCAGACATGCCAGAACCACCTGCCGAGCACGCCGGAGCCACCTGCTGGACTCACCAGAACCACCTGCCTGACAGGCCAAAATCAACAGCTGGCTATGAGAGAACCACCTGGCAGACAATCCGCAATAACCTGCCAGGCATGCAGGAACCACCTCTCAGACGTAAGAGAACCACGTGCCGGACACGCTGGAACCACGTCCTGGACAGACTGGAACCACCTGCCGGACATGCCTGGACCACCTGCCGAGCACGCCGGAACCACCTGCTCGACTCGCAGGACCCATGTGCCAGACACGCCAAAATGAACTGCCGGCTACACCAGAACCACTTACCGGACACTCCGGAATAACCTGCCCGGCATGCCAGAACCACCTCTCAGAAGTGCCAGAAGCACGTGCTGGACATGCCGGAACAACCTATCGGACAGAACGGAACAACCTGCCGGACACAGCAAAATCACCTGCGGGCTACGCCAGAACCACTTGGAGGACTCTCCGGGAAAACCTGCCGGGCATGCTGGAACCACCTCTCAGACGTGCCTGAACCACGTGGCGGACACTCCGGAAACGCATGTCGGGCCGGCCGGAACCACCTCTCAGACGTGCCAGAACCTCATGCCGGACACCCCAGAACCACCTGCTGGACAGACCGGAAACACCTGCCGGACACGCCGGAACCACATGTTCGACTCGCTGGAACCACATTCTGGACATGGCAAAATCACCTGCCGCCTATGCCAGAACCGCTTGGCGAACACTCCGGAATCACCTGTCAGGCATGCCGGAACCACCTCTCAGACCTGCCAGAACCACATGCCAATGACACCGGAAGCACCTGCCGAGCATGCCGGAAGCACCTGCTCGACTCGCCAGAACCACCTGTCGGACACGCCAAAATCACCTGCCGGCTACGCCACAGCCAGTTGGTGAACACTCCGGAAACACCTGCCGGGCTGGCTGGAACCACCTGCCAGTCACGCCAACATCACCTGCCAGCTACGCCAGAACCACTTGGCGGAGACTCCAGAAACACCTGTTGGGCCAGCCGGAACCACCTCTCAGACATGCCAGAACCATGTGCCTGAGATGCTGGAACCACACCCCAAACAGACCGAAACCACCTGCCAGACCCAACTGAACCACCTGCCAAGCACGCAGGAACAACCTGCTCGCCTCGCCGGAACCACCTGCCGGGCGCAGCGGAAGCACCTGCCGAGCGCGCCGGAGCCACCTGCTCGCCTCGACGGAACCACCTGCCCGGCGCGCCGGAGCCACCTGCTCGCCTCGCCGTAACCACGTGCCGGGCCCTAACCCTAACCCTAACCCTAACCCTATCCCCAAACCCTAACCCTAACCCTAACCCCTAACCCTAAGCCTAACCCTAAACCCTAACCCAACCGTAACCCTAACCCTAACCCTACCCCTAACCCTATCCCCTAACCCCAAACCCTAAACCCTAACCCTAACCGTAACCCTAACCCTATCCCTAACCCTAACCTGACGGACAGGCTGGAACCAGCTGCTCAACTCGCCGGAACCACCTGCCAGACATGCCAGAACCACCTGCCGAGCACGCCGGAGCCACCTGCTGGACTCACCAGAACCACCTGCCTGACAGGCCAAAATCAACAGCTGGCTATGAGAGAACCACCTGGCAGACAATCCGCAATAACCTGCCAGGCATGCAGGAACCACCTCTCAGACGTAAGAGAACCACGTGCCGGACACGCTGGAACCACGTCCTGGACAGACTGGAACCACCTGCCGGACATGCCTGGACCACCTGCCGAGCACGCCGGAACCACCTGCTCGACTCGCAGGACCCATGTGCCAGACACGCCAAAATGAACTGCCGGCTACACCAGAACCACTTACCGGACACTCCGGAATAACCTGCCCGGCATGCCAGAACCACCTCTCAGAAGTGCCAGAAGCACGTGCTGGACATGCCGGAACAACCTATCGGACAGAACGGAACAACCTGCCGGACACACCAAAATCACCTGCGGGCTACGCCAGAACCACTTGGAGGACTCTCCGGGAAAACCTGCCGGGCATGCTGGAACCACCTCTCAGACGTGCCTGAACCACGTGGCGGACACTCCGGAAACGCATGTCGGGCCGGCCGGAACCACCTCTCAGACGTGCCAGAACCTCATGCCGGACACCCCAGAACCACCTGCTGGACAGACCGGAAACACCTGCCGGACACGCCGGAACCACATGTTCGACTCGCTGGAACCACATTCTGGACATGGCAAAATCACCTGCCGCCTATGCCAGAACCGCTTGGCGAACACTCCGGAATCACCTGTCAGGCATGCCGGAACCACCTCTCAGACATGCCAGAACCACATGCCAATGACACCGGAAGCACCTGCCGAGCATGCCGGAAGCACCTGCTCGACTCGCCAGAACCACCTGTCGGACACGCCAAAATCACCTGCCGGCTACGCCACAGCCAGTTGGTGAACACTCCGGAAACACCTGCCGGGCTGGCTGGAACCACCTGCCAGTCACGCCAACATCACCTGCCAGCTACGCCAGAACCACTTGGCGGAGACTCCAGAAACACCTGTTGGGCCAGCCGGAACCACCTCTCAGACGTGCCAGAACCATGTGCCTGAGATGCTGGAACCACACCCCGAACAGACCGAAACCACCTGCCAGACGCAACTGAAGCACCTGCCGAGCACGCAGGAACAACCTGCTCGCCTCGCCGGAACCACCTGCCGGGTGCAGCGGAAGAACCTGCCGGGCGCTCCGGAGCCACCTGCTCGCCTCGCCGGAACCACCTGCCGGGCCCAGCGGAAGCACGTGCCAAGCACGCCGGAGCCACCTGCTCGCCTCGCCGGAACCACCTGCCGGGCCCAGCGGAAGCACCTGCCGGGCGCGCCGGAGCCACCTGCTCGCATCGGCGGAACCACGTGCCGGGCCCTAACCCTAACCCTAACCCTAACCCTATCCCCAAACCCTAACCCTAACCCTAACCCCTAACCCTAAGCCTAACCCTAAACCCTAACCCAACCGTAACCCTAACCCTAACCCTACCCCTAACCCTAACCCCTAACCCCAAACCCTAAACCCTAACCCTAACCGTAACCCTAACCCTATCCCTAACCCTAACCTGACGGACAGGCTGGAACCAGCTGCTCAACTCGCCGGAACCACCTGCCAGACATGCCAGAACCACCTGCCGAGCACGCCGGAGCCACCTGCTGGACTCACCAGAACCACCTGCCTGACAGGCCAAAATCAACAGCTGGCTATGAGAGAACCACCTGGCAGACAATCCGCAATAACCTGCCAGGCATGCAGGAACCACCTCTCAGACGTAAGAGAACCACGTGCCGGACACGCTGGAACCACGTCCTGGACAGACTGGAACCACCTGCCGGACATGCCTGGACCACCTGCCGAGCACGCCGGAACCACCTGCTCGACTCGCAGGACCCATGTGCCAGACACGCCAAAATGAACTGCCGGCTACACCAGAACCACTTACCGGACACTCCGGAATAACCTGCCCGGCATGCCAGAACCACCTCTCAGAAGTGCCAGAAGCACGTGCTGGACATGCCGGAACAACCTATCGGACAGAACGGAACAACCTGCCGGACACACCAAAATCACCTGCGGGCTACGCCAGAACCACTTGGAGGACTCTCCGGGAAAACCTGCCGGGCATGCTGGAACCACCTCTCAGACGTGCCTGAACCACGTGGCGGACACTCCGGAAACGCATGTCGGGCCGGCCGGAACCACCTCTCAGACGTGCCAGAACCTCATGCCGGACACCCCAGAACCACCTGCTGGACAGACCGGAAACACCTGCCGGACACGCCGGAACCACATGTTCGACTCGCTGGAACCACATTCTGGACATGGCAAAATCACCTGCCGCCTATGCCAGAACCGCTTGGCGAACACTCCGGAATCACCTGTCAGGCATGCCGGAACCACCTCTCAGACATGCCAGAACCACATGCCAATGACACCGGAAGAACCTGCCGAGGATGCCGGAAGCACCTGCTCGACTCGCCAGAACCACCTGTCGGACACGCCAAAATCACCTGCCGGCTACGCCACAGCCAGTTGGTGAACACTCCGGAAACACCTGCCGGGCTGGCTGGAACCACCTGCCAGTCACGCCAACATCACCTGCCAGCTACGCCAGAACCACTTGGCGGAGACTCCAGAAACACCTGTTGGGCCAGCCGGAACCACCTCTCAGACGTGCCAGAACCATGTGCCTGAGATGCTGGAACCACACCCCGAACAGACCGAAACCACCTGCCAGACCCAACTGAACCACCTGCTAAGCACGCAGGAACAACCTGCTCGCCTCGCCGGAACCACCTGCCGGGCGCAGCGGAAGCACCTGCCGAGCGCGCCGGAGCCACCTGCTCGCCTCGACGGAACCACCTGCCCGGCGCGCCGGAGCCACCTGCTCGCCTCGCCGGAACCACGTGCCGGGCCCTAACCCTAACCCTAACCCTAACCCTATCCCCAAACCCTAACCCTAACCCTAACCCCTAACCCTAAGCCTAACCCTAAACCCTAACCCAACCGTAACCCTAACCCTAACCCTACCCCTAACCCTAACCCCTAACCCCAAACCCTAAACCCTAACCCTAACCGTAACCCTAACCCTATCCCTAACCCTAACCTGACGGACAGGCTGGAACCAGCTGCTCAACTCGCCGGAACCACCTGCCAGACATGCCGGAACCACCTGCCGAGCACGCCGGAGCCACCTGCTGGACTCACCAGAACCACCTGCCTGACAGGCCAAAATCAACAGCTGGCTATGAGAGAACCACCTGGCAGACAATCCGCAATAACCTGCCAGGCATGCAGGAACCACCTCTCAGACGTAAGAGAACCACGTGCCGGACACGCTGGAACCACGTCCTGGACAGACTGGAACCACCTGCCGGACATGCCTGGACCACCTGCCGAGCACGCCGGAACCACCTGCTCGACTCGCAGGACCCATGTGCCAGACACGCCAAAATGAACTGCCGGCTACACCAGAACCACTTACCGGACACTCCGGAATAACCTGCCCGGCATGCCAGAACCACCTCTCAGAAGTGCCAGAAGCACGTGCTGGACATGCCGGAACAACCTATCGGACAGAACGGAACAACCTGCCGGACACACCAAAATCACCTGCGGGCTACACCAGAACCACTTGGAGGACTCTCCGGGAAAACCTGCCGGGCATGCTGGAACCACCTCTCAGACGTGCCTGAACCACGTGGCGGACACTCCGGAAACGCATGTCGGGCCGGCCGGAACCACCTCTCAGACGTGCCAGAACCTCATGCCGGACACCCCAGAACCACCTGCTGGACAGACCGGAAACACCTGCCGGACACGCCGGAACCACATGTTCGACTCGCTGGAACCACATTCTGGACATGGCAAAATCACCTGCCGCCTATGCCAGAACCGCTTGGCGAACACTCCGGAATCACCTGTCAGGCATGCCGGAACCACCTCTCAGACATGCCAGAACCACATGCCAATGACACCGGAAGCACCTGCCGAGCATGCCGGAAGCACCTGCTCGACTCGCCAGAACCACCTGTCGGACACGCCAAAATCACCTGCCGGCTACGCCACAGCCAGTTGGTGAACACTCCGGAAACACCTGCTGGGTGGCTGGAACCACCTGCCAGTCACGCCAACATCACCTGCCAGCTACGCCAGAACCACTTGGCGGAGACTCCAGAAACACCTGTTGGGCCAGCCGGAACCACCTCTCAGACGTGCCAGAACCATGTGCCTGAGATGCTGGAACCACACCCCGAACAGACCGAAACCACCTGCCAGACGCAACTGAAGCACCTGCCGAGCACGCAGGAACAACCTGCTCGCCTCGCCGGAACCACCTGCCGGGCGCAGCGGAAGCACCTGCCGAGCGCGCCGGAGCCACCTGCTCGCCTCGCCGGAACCACCTGCCGGGTGCAGCGGAAGCACCTGCCGGGCGCGCCGGAGCCACCTGCTCGCCTCGCCGGAACCACCTGCCGGGCCCAGCGGAAGCACGTGCCAAGCACGCCGGAGCCACCTGCTCGCCTCGCCGGAACCACCTGCCGGGCCCAGCGGAAGCACCTGCCGGGCGCGCCGGAGCCACCTGCTCGCATCGGCGGAACCACGTGCCGGGCCCTAACCCTAACACTAACCCTAACCCTATCCCCAAACCCTAACCCTAACCCTAACCCCTAACCCTAAGCCTAACCCTAAACCCTAACCCAACCGTAACCCTAACCCTAACCCTACCCCTAACCCTAACCCCTAACCCCAAACCCTAAACCCTAACCCTAACCGTAACCCTAACCCTATCCCTAACCCTAACCTGACGGACAGGCTGGAACCAGCTGCTCAACTCGCCGGAACCACCTGCCAGACATGCCAGAACCACCTGCCGAGCACGCCGGAGCCACCTGCTGGACTCACCAGAACCACCTGCCTGACAGGCCAAAATCAACAGCTGGCTATGAGAGAACCACCTGGCAGACAATCCGCAATAACCTGCCAGGCATGCAGGAACCACCTCTCAGACGTAAGAGAACCACGTGCCGGACACGCTGGAACCACGTCCTGGACAGACTGGAACCACCTGCCGGACATGCCTGGACCACCTGCCGAGCACGCCGGAACCACCTGCTCGACTCGCAGGACCCATGTGCCAGACACGCCAAAATGAACTGCCGGCTACACCAGAACCACTTACCGGACACTCCGGAATAACCTGCCCGGCATGCCAGAACCACCTCTCAGAAGTGCCAGAAGCACGTGCTGGACATGCCGGAACAACCTATCGGACAGAACGGAACAACCTGCCGGACACACCAAAATCACCTGCGGGCTACGCCAGAACCACTTGGAGGACTCTCCGGGAAAACCTGCCGGGCATGCTGGAACCACCTCTCAGACGTGCCTGAACCACGTGGCGGACACTCCGGAAACGCATGTCGGGCCGGCCGGAACCACCTCTCAGACGTGCCAGAACCTCATGCCGGACACCCCAGAACCACCTGCTGGACAGACCGGAAACACCTGCCGGACACGCCGGAACCACATGTTCGACTCGCTGGAACCACATTCTGGACATGGCAAAATCACCTGCCGCCTATGCCAGAACCGCTTGGCGAACACTCCGGAATCACCTGTCAGGCATGCCGGAACCACCTCTCAGACATGCCAGAACCACATGCCAATGACACCGGAAGAACCTGCCGAGGATGCCGGAAGCACCTGCTCGACTCGCCAGAACCACCTGTCGGACACGCCAAAATCACCTGCCGGCTACGCCACAGCCAGTTGGTGAACACTCCGGAAACACCTGCCGGGCTGGCTGGAACCACCTGCCAGTCACGCCAACATCACCTGCCAGCTACGCCAGAACCACTTGGCGGAGACTCCAGAAACACCTGTTGGGCCAGCCGGAACCACCTCTCAGACGTGCCAGAACCATCTGCCTGAGATGCTGGAACCACACCCCGAACAGACCGAAACCACCTGCCAGACCCAACTGAACCACCTGCTAAGCACGCAGGAACAACCTGCTCGCCTCGCCGGAACCACCTGCCGGGCGCAGCGGAAGCACCTGCCGAGCGCACCGGAGCCACCTGCTCGCCTCGACGGAACCACCTGCCCGGCGCGCCGGAGCCACCTGCTCGCCTCGCCGGAACCACGTGCCGGGCCCTAACCCTAACCCTAACCCTAACCCTATCCCCAAACCCTAACCCTAACCCTAACCCCTAACCCTAAGCCTAACCCTAAACCCTAACCCAACCGTAACCCTAACCCTAACCCTACCCCTAACCCTAACCCCTAACCCCAAACCCTAAACCCTAACCCTAACCGTACCCCTAACCCTATCCCTAACCCTAACCTGACGGACAGGCTGGAACCAGCTGCTCAACTCGCCGGAACCACCTGCCAGACATGCCAGAACCACCTGCCGAGCACGCCGGAGCCACCTGCTGGACTCACCAGAACCACCTGCCTGACAGGCCAAAATCAACAGCTGGCTATGAGAGAACCACCTGGCAGACAATCCGCAATAACCTGCCAGGCATGCAGGAACCACCTCTCAGACGTAAGAGAACCACGTGCCGGACACGCTGGAACCACGTCCTGGACAGACTGGAACCACCTGCCGGACATGCCTGGACCACCTGCCGAGCACGCCGGAACCACCTGCTCGACTCGCAGGACCCATGTGCCAGACACGCCAAAATGAACTGCCGGCTACACCAGAACCACTTACCGGACACTCCGGAATAACCTGCCCGGCATGCCAGAACCACCTCTCAGAAGTGCCAGAAGCACGTGCTGGACATGCCGGAACAACCTATCGGACAGAACGGAACAACCTGCCGGACACACCAAAATCACCTGCGGGCTACGCCAGAACCACTTGGAGGACTCTCCGGGAAAACCTGCCGGGCATGCTGGAACCACCTCTCAGACGTGCCTGAACCACGTGGCGGACACTCCGGAAACGCATGTCGGGCCGGCCGGAACCACCTCTCAGACGTGCCAGAACCTCATGCCGGACACCCCAGAACCACCTGCTGGACAGACCGGAAACACCTGCCGGACACGCCGGAACCACATGTTCGACTCGCTGGAACCACATTCTGGACATGGCAAAATCACCTGCCGCCTATGCCAGAACCGCTTGGCGAACACTCCGGAATCACCTGTCAGGCATGCCGGAACCACCTCTCAGACATGCCAGAACCACATGCCAATGACACCGGAAGCACCTGCCGAGCATGCCGGAAGCACCTGCTCGACTCGCCAGAACCACCTGTCGGACACGCCAAAATCACCTGCCGGCTACGCCACAGCCAGTTGGTGAACACTCCGGAAACACCTGCCGGGCTGGCTGGAACCACCTGCCAGTCACGCCAACATCACCTGCCAGCTACGCCAGAACCACTTGGCGGAGACTCCAGAAACACCTGTTGGGCCAGCCGGAACCACCTCTCAGACGTGCCAGAACCATGTGCCTGAGATGCTGGAACCACACCCCGAACAGACCGAAACCACCTGCCAGACCCAACTGAACCACCTGCCTAGCACGCAGGAACAACCTGCTCGCCTCGCTGGAACCACCTGCCGGGCGCAGCGGAAGCACCTGCCGAGCACGCCGGAGCCACCTGCTCGCCTCGCCGGAACCACCTGCCGGGCCGAGCGGAAGCACCTGCCGGGCGCGCCGGAGCCACCTCCTCGGCTCGCCGGAACCACCTGCCGGGCCCTAACCCTAACCCTAACCCTAACCCTATCCCCAAACCCTAACCCTAACCCTAACCCCTAACCCTAAGCCTAACCCTAAACCCTAACCCAACCGTAACCCTAACCCTAACCCTACCCCTAACCCTAACCCCTAACCCCAAACCCTAAACCCTAACCCTAACCGTAACCCTAACCCTATCCCTAACCCTAACCTGACGGACAGGCTGGAACCAGCTGCTCAACTCGCCGGAACCACCTGCCAGACATGCCAGAACCACCTGCCGAGCACGCCGGAGCCACCTGCTGGACTCACCAGAACCACCTGCCTGACAGGCCAAAATCAACAGCTGGCTATGAGAGAACCACCTGGCAGACAATCCGCAATAACCTGCCAGGCATGCAGGAACCACCTCTCAGACGTAAGAGAACCACGTGCCGGACACGCTGGAACCACGTCCTGGACAGACTGGAACCACCTGCCGGACATGCCTGGACCACCTGCCGAGCACGCCGGAACCACCTGCTCGACTCGCAGGACCCATGTGCCAGACACGCCAAAATGAACTGCCGGCTACACCAGAACCACTTACCGGACACTCCGGAATAACCTGCCCGGCATGCCAGAACCACCTCTCAGAAGTGCCAGAAGCACGTGCTGGACATGCCGGAACAACCTATCGGACAGAACGGAACAACCTGCCGGACACACCAAAATCACCTGCGGGCTACGCCAGAACCACTTGGAGGACTCTCCGGGAAAACCTGCCGGGCATGCTGGAACCACCTCTCAGACGTGCCTGAACCACGTGGCGGACACTCCGGAAACGCATGTCGGGCCGGCCGGAACCACCTCTCAGACGTGCCAGAACCTCATGCCGGACACCCCAGAACCACCTGCTGGACAGACCGGAAACACCTGCCGGACACGCCGGAACCACATGTTCGACTCGCTGGAACCACATTCTGGACATGGCAAAATCACCTGCCGCCTATGCCAGAACCGCTTGGCGAACACTCCGGAATCACCTGTCAGGCATGCCGGAACCACCTCTCAGACATGCCAGAACCACATGCCAATGACACCGGAAGAACCTGCCGAGGATGCCGGAAGCACCTGCTCGACTCGCCAGAACCACCTGTCGGACACGCCAAAATCACCTGCCGGCTACGCCACAGCCAGTTGGTGAACACTCCGGAAACACCTGCCGGGCTGGCTGGAACCACCTGCCAGTCACGCCAACATCACCTGCCAGCTACGCCAGAACCACTTGGCGGAGACTCCAGAAACACCTGTTGGGCCAGCCGGAACCACCTCTCAGACGTGCCAGAACCATCTGCCTGAGATGCTGGAACCACACCCCGAACAGACCGAAACCACCTGCCAGATCCAACTGAACCACCTGCTAAGCACGCAGGAACAACCTGCTCGCCTCGCCGGAACCACCTGCCGGGCGCAGCGGAAGCACCTGCCGAGCGCGCCGGAGCCACCTGCTCGCCTCGACGGAACCACCTGCCCGGCGCGCCGGAGCCACCTGCTCGCCTCGCCGGAACCACGTGCCGGGCCCTAACCCTAACCCTAACCCTAACCCTATCCCCAAACCCTAACCCTAACCCTAACCCCTAACCCTAAGCCTAACCCTAAACCCTAACCCAACCGTAACCCTAACCCTAACCCTACCCCTAACCCTAACCCCTAACCCCAAACCCTAAACCCTAACCCTAACCGTAACCCTAACCCTATCCCTAACCCTAACCTGACGGACAGGCTGGAACCAGCTGCTCAACTCGCCGGAACCACCTGCCAGACATGCCAGAACCACCTGCCGAGCACGCCGGAGCCACCTGCTGGACTCACCAGAACCACCTGCCTGACAGGCCAAAATCAACAGCTGGCTATGAGAGAACCACCTGGCAGACAATCCGCAATAACCTGCCAGGCATGCAGGAACCACCTCTCAGACGTAAGAGAACCACGTGCCGGACACGCTGGAACCACGTCCTGGACAGACTGGAACCACCTGCCGGACATGCCTGGACCACCTGCCGAGCACGCCGGAACCACCTGCTCGACTCGCAGGACCCATGTGCCAGACACGCCAAAATGAACTGCCGGCTACACCAGAACCACTTACCGGACACTCCGGAATAACCTGCCCGGCATGCCAGAACCACCTCTCAGAAGTGCCAGAAGCACGTGCTGGACATGCCGGAACAACCTATCGGACAGAACGGAACAACCTGCCGGACACACCAAAATCACCTGCGGGCTACGCCAGAACCACTTGGAGGACTCTCCGGGAAAACCTGCCGGGCATGCTGGAACCACCTCTCAGACGTGCCTGAACCACGTGGCGGACACTCCGGAAACGCATGTCGGGCCGGCCGGAACCACCTCTCAGACGTGCCAGAACCTCATGCCGGACACCCCAGAACCACCTGCTGGACAGACCGGAAACACCTGCCGGACACGCCGGAACCACATGTTCGACTCGCTGGAACCACATTCTGGACATGGCAAAATCACCTGCCGCCTATGCCAGAACCGCTTGGCGAACACTCCGGAATCACCTGTCAGGCATGCCGGAACCACCTCTCAGACCTGCCAGAACCACATGCCAATGACACCGGAAGAACCTGCCGAGGATGCCGGAAGCACCTGCTCGACTCGCCAGAACCACCTGTCGGACACGCCAAAATCACCTGCTGGCTACGCCACAGCCAGTTGGTGAACACTCCGGAAACACCTGCCGGGCTGGCTGGAACCACCTGCCAGTCACGCCAACATCACCTGCCAGCTACGCCAGAACCACTTGGCGGAGACTCCAGAAACACCTGTTGGGCCAGCCGGAACCACCTCTCAGACGTGCCAGAACCATGTGCCTGAGATGCTGGAACCACACCCCGAACAGACCGAAACCACCTGCCAGACCCAACTGAACCACCTGCCTAGCACGCAGGAACAACCTGCTCGCCTCGCTGGAACCACCTGCCGGGCGCAGCGGAAGCACCTGCCGAGCACGCCGGAGCCACCTGCTCGCCTCGCCGGAACCACCTGCCGGGCCCAGCGGAAGCACCTGCCGGGCGCGCCGGAGCCACCTCCTCGGCTCGCCGGAACCACCTGCCGGGCCCTAACCCTAACCCTAACCCTAACCCTATCCCCAAACCCTAACCCTAACCCTAACCCCTAACCCTAAGCCTAACCCTAAACCCTAACCCAACCGTAACCCTAACCCTAACCCTACCCCTAACCCTAACCCCTAACCCCAAACCCTAAACCCTAACCCTAACCGTAACCCTAACCCTATCCCTAACCCTAACCTGACGGACAGGCTGGAACCAGCTGCTCAACTCGCCGGAACCACCTGCCAGACATGCCAGAACCACCTGCCGAGCACGCCGGAGCCACCTGCTGGACTCACCAGAACCACCTGCCTGACAGGCCAAAATCAACAGCTGGCTATGAGAGAACCACCTGGCAGACAATCCGCAATAACCTGCCAGGCATGCAGGAACCACCTCTCAGACGTAAGAGAACCACGTGCCGGACACGCTGGAACCACGTCCTGGACAGACTGGAACCACCTGCCGGACATGCCTGGACCACCTGCCGAGCACGCCGGAACCACCTGCTCGACTCGCAGGACCCATGTGCCAGACACGCCAAAATGAACTGCCGGCTACACCAGAACCACTTACCGGACACTCCGGAATAACCTGCCCGGCATGCCAGAACCACCTCTCAGAAGTGCCAGAAGCACGTGCTGGACATGCCGGAACAACCTATCGGACAGAACGGAACAACCTGCCGGACACACCAAAATCACCTGCGGGCTACGCCAGAACCACTTGGAGGACTCTCCGGGAAAACCTGCCGGGCATGCTGGAACCACCTCTCAGACGTGCCTGAACCACGTGGCGGACACTCCGGAAACGCATGTCGGGCCGGCCGGAACCACCTCTCAGACGTGCCAGAACCTCATGCCGGACACCCCAGAACCACCTGCTGGACAGACCGGAAACACCTGCCGGACACGCCGGAACCACATGTTCGACTCGCTGGAACCACATTCTGGACATGGCAAAATCACCTGCCGCCTATGCCAGAACCGCTTGGCGAACACTCCGGAATCACCTGTCAGGCATGCCGGAACCACCTCTCAGACCTGCCAGAACCACATGCCAATGACACCGGAAGAACCTGCCGAGGATGCCGGAAGCACCTGCTCGACTCGCCAGAACCACCTGTCGGACACGCCAAAATCACCTGCTGGCTACGCCACAGCCAGTTGGTGAACACTCCGGAAACACCTGCCGGGCTGGCTGGAACCACCTGCCAGTCACGCCAACATCACCTGCCAGCTACGCCAGAACCACTTGGCGGAGACTCCAGAAACACCTGTTGGGCCAGCCGGAACCACCTCTCAGACGTGCCAGAACCATGTGCCTGAGATGCTGGAACCACACCCCGAACAGACCGAAACCACCTGCCAGACCCAACTGAACCACCTGCCTAGCACGCAGGAACAACCTGCTCGCCTCGCTGGAACCACCTGCCGGGCGCAGCGGAAGCACCTGCCGAGCGCGCCGGAGCCACCTGCTCGCCTCGCCGGAACCACCTGCCGGGCCCAGCGGAAGCACCTGCCGGGCGCGCCGGAGCCACCTCCTCGGCTCGCCGGAACCACCTGCCGGGCCCTAACCCTAACCCTAACCCTAACCCTATCCCCAAACCCTAACCCTAACCCTAACCCCTAACCCTAAGCCTAACCCTAAACCCTAACCCAACCGTAACCCTAACCCTAACCCTACCCCTAACCCTAACCCCTAACCCCAAACCCTAAACCCTAACCCTAACCGTAACCCTAACCCTATCCCTAACCCTAACCTGACGGACAGGCTGGAACCAGCTGCTCAACTCGCCGGAACCACCTGCCAGACATGCCAGAACCACCTGCCGAGCACGCCGGAGCCACCTGCTGGACTCACCAGAACCACCTGCCTGACAGGCCAAAATCAACAGCTGGCTATGAGAGAACCACCTGGCAGACAATCCGCAATAACCTGCCAGGCATGCAGGAACCACCTCTCAGACGTAAGAGAACCACGTGCCGGACACGCTGGAACCACGTCCTGGACAGACTGGAACCACCTGCCGGACATGCCTGGACCACCTGCCGAGCACGCCGGAACCACCTGCTCGACTCGCAGGACCCATGTGCCAGACACGCCAAAATGAACTGCCGGCTACACCAGAACCACTTACCGGACACTCCGGAATAACCTGCCCGGCATGCCAGAACCACCTCTCAGAAGTGCCAGAAGCACGTGCTGGACATGCCGGAACAACCTATCGGACAGAACGGAACAACCTGCCGGACACACCAAAATCACCTGCGGGCTACGCCAGAACCACTTGGAGGACTCTCCGGGAAAACCTGCCGGGCATGCTGGAACCACCTCTCAGACGTGCCTGAACCACGTGGCAGACACTACGGAAACGCACGTCGGGCCGGCCGTAACCACCTCTCAGACGTGCCAGAACCTCATGCCGGACACCCCAGAACCACCTGCTGGACAGACCGGAAACACCTGCCGGACACGCCGGAACCACATGTTCGACTCGCTGGAACCACATTCTGGACATGGCAAAATCACCTGCCGCCTATGCCAGAACCGCTTGGCGAACACTCCGGAATCACCTGTCAGGCATGCCGGAACCACCTCTCAGACCTGCCAGAACCACATGCCAATGACACCGGAAGCACCTGCCGAGCATGCCGGAAGCACCTGCTCGACTCGCCAGAACCACCTGTCGGACACGCCAAAATCACCTGCCGGCTACGCCACAGCCAGTTGGTGAACACTCCGGAAACACCTGCCGGGCTGGCTGGAACCACCTGCCAGTCACGCCAACATCACCTGCCAGCTACGCCAGAACCACTTGGCGGAGACTCCAGAAACACCTGTTGGGCCAGCCGGAACCACCTCTCAGACGTGCCAGAACCATGTGCCTGAGATGCTGGAACCACACCCCGAACAGACCGAAACCACCTGCCAGACCCAACTGAACCACCTGCTAAGCACGCAGGAACAACCTGCTCGCCTCGCCGGAACCACCTGCCGGGCGCAGCGGAAGCACCTGCCGAGCGCGCCGGAGCCACCTGCTCGCCTCGCCGGAACCACCTGCCCGGCGCGCCGGAGCCACCTGCTCGCATCGGCGGAACCACGTGCCGGGCCCTAACCCTAACACTAACCCTAACCCTATCCCCAAACCCTAACCCTAACCCTAACCCCTAACCCTAAGCCTAACCCTAAACCCTAACCCAACCGTAACCCTAACCCTAACCCTACCCCTAACCCTAACCCCTAACCCTAAACCCTAAACCCTAACCCTAACCGTAACCCTAACCCTATCCCTAACCCTAACCTGACGGACAGGCTGGAACCAGCTGCTCAACTCGCCGGAACCACCTGCCAGACATGCCAGAACCACCTGCCGAGCACGCCGGAGCCACCTGCTGGACTCACCAGAACCACCTGCCTGACAGGCCAAAATCAACAGCTGGCTATGAGAGAACCACCTGGCAGACAATCCGCAATAACCTGCCAGGCATGCAGGAACCACCTCTCAGACGTAAGAGAACCACGTGCCGGACACGCTGGAACCACGTCCTGGACAGACTGGAACCACCTGCCGGACATGCCTGGACCACCTGCCGAGCACGCCGGAACCACCTGCTCGACTCGCAGGACCCATGTGCCAGACACGCCAAAATGAACTGCCGGCTACACCAGAACCACTTACCGGACACTCCGGAATAACCTGCCCGGCATGCCAGAACCACCTCTCAGAAGTGCCAGAAGCACGTGCTGGACATGCCGGAACAACCTATCGGACAGAACGGAACAACCTGCCGGACACACCAAAATCACCTGCGGGCTACGCCAGAACCACTTGGAGGACTCTCCGGGAAAACCTGCCGGGCATGCTGGAACCACCTCGCAGACGCGCCTGAACCACGTGGCGGACACTCCGGAAACGCATGTCGGGCCGGCCGGAACCACCTCTCAGACGTGCCAGAACCTCATGCCGGACACCCCAGAACCACCTGCTGGACAGACCGGAAACACCTGCCGGACACGCCGGAACCACATGTTCGACTCGCTGGAACCACATTCTGGACATGGCAAAATCACCTGCCGCCTATGCCAGAACCGCTTGGCGAACACTCCGGAATCACCTGTCAGGCATGCCGGAACCACCTCTCAGACCTGCCAGAACCACATGCCAATGACACCGGAAGCACCTGCCGAGCATGCCGGAAGCACCTGCTCGACTCGCCAGAACCACCTGTCGGACACGCCAAAATCACCTGCCGGCTACGCCACAGCCAGTGGGTGAACACTCCGGAAACACCTGCCGGGCTGGCTGGAACCACCTGCCAGTCACGCCAACATCACCTGCCAGCTACGCCAGAACCACTTGGCGGAGACTCCAGAAACACCTGTTGGGCCAGCCGGAGCCACCTCTCAGACGTGCCAGAACCATGTGCCTGAGATGCTGGAACCACACCTCGAACAGACCGAAACCACCTGCCAGACCCAACTGAACCACCTGCCTAGCACGCAGGAACAACCTGCTCGCCTCGCTGGAACCACCTGCCGGGCGCAGCGGAAGCACCTGCCGAGCACGCCGGAGCCACCTGCTCGCCTCGCCGGAACCACCTGCCGGGCCCAGCGGAAGCACCTGCCGGGCGCGCCGGAGCCACCTCCTCGGCTCGCCGGAACCACCTGCCGGGCCCTAACCCTAACCCTAACCCTAACCCTATCCCCAAACCCTAACCCTAACCCTAACCCCTAACCCTAAGCCTAACCCTAAACCCTAACCCAACCGTAACCCTAACCCTAACCCTACCCCTAACCCTAACCCCTAACCCCAAACCCTAAACCCTAACCCTAACCGTAACCCTAACCCTATCCCTAACCCTAACCTGACGGACAGGCTGGAACCAGCTGCTCAACTCGCCGGAACCACCTGCCAGACATGCCAGAACCACCTGCCGAGCACGCCGGAGCCACCTGCTGGACTCACCAGAACCACCTGCCTGACAGGCCAAAATCAACAGCTGGCTATGAGAGAACCACCTGGCAGACAATCCGCAATAACCTGCCAGGCATGCAGGAACCACCTCTCAGACGTAAGAGAACCACGTGCCGGACACGCTGGAACCACGTCCTGGACAGACTGGAACCACCTGCCGGACATGCCTGGACCACCTGCCGAGCACGCCGGAACCACCTGCTCGACTCGCAGGACCCATGTGCCAGACACGCCAAAATGAACTGCCGGCTACACCAGAACCACTTACCGGACACTCCGGAATAACCTGCCCGGCATGCCAGAACCACCTCTCAGAAGTGCCAGAAGCACGTGCTGGACATGCCGGAACAACCTATCGGACAGAACGGAACAACCTGCCGGACACACCAAAATCACCTGCGGGCTACGCCAGAACCACTTGGAGGACTCTCCGGGAAAACCTGCCGGGCATGCTGGAACCACCTCTCAGACGTGCCTGAACCACGTGGCAGACACTACGGAAACGCACGTCGGGCCGGCCGTAACCACCTCTCAGACGTGCCAGAACCTCATGCCGGACACCCCAGAACCACCTGCTGGACAGACCAGAAACACCTGCCGGACACGCCGGAACCACATGTTCGACTCGCTGGAACCACATTCTGGACATGGCAAAATCACCTGCCGCCTATGCCAGAACCGCTTGGCGAACACTCCGGAATCACCTGTCAGGCATGCCGGAACCACCTCTCAGACCTGCCAGAACCACATGCCAATGACACCGGAAGCACCTGCCGAGCATGCCGGAAGCACCTGCTCGACTCGCCAGAACCACCTGTCGGACACGCCAAAATCACCTGCCGGCTACGCCACAGCCAGTTGGTGAACACTCCGGAAACACCTGCCGGGCTGGCTGGAACCACCTGCCAGTCACGCCAACATCACCTGCCAGCTACGCCAGAACCACTTGGCGGAGACTCCAGAAACACCTGTTGGGCCAGCTGGAACCACCTCTCAGACGTGCCAGAACCATGTGCCTGAGATGCTGGAACCACACCCCGAACAGACCGAAACCACCTGCCAGACCCAACTGAACCACCTGCTAAGCACGCAGGAACAACCTGCTCGCCTCGCCGGAACCACATGCCGGGCGCAGCGGAAGCACCTGCCGAGCGCGCCGGAGCCACCTGCTCGCCTCGCCGGAACCACCTGCCCGGCGCGCCGGAGCCACCTGCTCGCCTCGCCGGAACCACCTGCCGGGCCCAGCGGAAGCACCTGCCGGGCGCGCCGGAGCCACCTGCTCGCATCGGCGGAACCACGTGCCGGGCCCTAACCCTAACACTAACCCTAACCCTATCCCCAAACCCTAACCCTAACCCTAACCCCTAACCCTAAGCCTAACCCTAAACCCTAACCCAACCGTAACCCTAACCCTAACCCTACCCCTAACCCTAACCCCTAACCCTAAACCCTAAACCCTAACCCTAACCGTAACCCTAACCCTATCCCTAACCCTAACCTGACGGACAGGCTGGAACCAGCTGCTCAACTCGCCGGAACCACCTGCCAGACATGCCAGAACCACCTGCCGAGCACGCCGGAGCCACCTGCTGGACTCACCAGAACCACCTGCCTGACAGGCCAAAATCAACAGCTGGCTATGAGAGAACCACCTGGCAGACAATCCGCAATAACCTGCCAGGCATGCAGGAACCACCTCTCAGACGTAAGAGAACCACGTGCCGGACACGCTGGAACCACGTCCTGGACAGACTGGAACCACCTGCCGGACATGCCTGGACCACCTGCCGAGCACGCCGGAACCACCTGCTCGACTCGCAGGACCCATGTGCCAGACACGCCAAAATGAACTGCCGGCTACACCAGAACCACTTACCGGACACTCCGGAATAACCTGCCCGGCATGCCAGAACCACCTCTCAGAAGTGCCAGAAGCACGTGCTGGACATGCCGGAACAACCTATCGGACAGAACGGAACAACCTGCCGGACACACCAAAATCACCTGCGGGCTACGCCAGAACCACTTGGAGGACTCTCCGGGAAAACCTGCCGGGCATGCTGGAACCACCTCGCAGACGCGCCTGAACCACGTGGCGGACACTCCAGAAACGCATGTCGGGCCGGCCGGAACCACCTCTCAGACGTGCCAGAACCTCATGCCGGACACCCCAGAACCACCTGCTGGACAGACCGGAAACACCTGCCGGACACGCCGGAACCACATGTTCGACTCGCTGGAACCACATTCTGGACATGGCAAAATCACCTGCCGCCTATGCCAGAACCGCTTGGCGAACACTCCGGAATCACCTGTCAGGCATGCCGGAACCACCTCTCAGACCTGCCAGAACCACATGCCAATGACACCGGAAGCACCTGCCGAGCATGCCGGAAGCACCTGCTCGACTCGCCAGAACCACCTGTCGGACACGCCAAAATCACCTGCCGGCTACGCCACAGCCAGTGGGTGAACACTCCGGAAACACCTGCCGGGCTGGCTGGAACCACCTGCCAGTCACGCCAACATCACCTGCCAGCTACGCCAGAACCACTTGGCGGAGACTCCAGAAACACCTGTTGGGCCAGCCGGAGCCACCTCTCAGACGTGCCAGAACCATGTGCCTGAGATGCTGGAACCACACCCCGAACAGACCGAAACCACCTGCCAGACCCATCTGAACCACCTGCCTAGCACGCAGGAACAACCTGCTCGCCTCGCTGGAACCACCTGCCGGGCGCAGCGGAAGCACCTGCCGAGCACGCCGGAGCCACCTGCTCGCCTCGCCGGAACCACCTGCCGGGCCCAGCGGAAGCACCTGCCGGGCGCGCCGGAGCCACCTCCTCGGCTCGCCGGAACCACCTGCCAGGCCCTAACCCTAACCCTAACCCTAACCCTATCCCCAAACCCTAACCCTAACCCTAACCCCTAACCCTAAGCCTAACCCTAAACCCTAACCCAACCGTAACCCTAACCCTAACCCTACCCCTAACCCTAACCCCTAACCCCAAACCCTAAACCCTAACCCTAACCGTAACCCTAACCCTATCCCTAACCCTAACCTGACGGACAGGCTGGAACCAGCTGCTCAACTCGCCGGAACCACCTGCCAGACATGCCAGAACCACCTGCCGAGCACGCCGGAGCCACCTGCTGGACTCACCAGAACCACCTGCCTGACAGGCCAAAATCAACAGCTGGCTATGAGAGAACCACCTGGCAGACAATCCGCAATAACCTGCCAGGCATGCAGGAACCACCTCTCAGACGTAAGAGAACCACGTGCCGGACACGCTGGAACCACGTCCTGGACAGACTGGAACCACCTGCCGGACATGCCTGGACCACCTGCCGAGCACGCCGGAACCACCTGCTCGACTCGCAGGACCCATGTGCCAGACACGCCAAAATGAACTGCCGGCTACACCAGAACCACTTACCGGACACTCCGGAATAACCTGCCCGGCATGCCAGAACCACCTCTCAGAAGTGCCAGAAGCACGTGCTGGACATGCCGGAACAACCTATCGGACAGAACGGAACAACCTGCCGGACACACCAAAATCACCTGCGGGCTACGCCAGAACCACTTGGAGGACTCTCCGGGAAAACCTGCCGGGCATGCTGGAACCACCTCGCAGACGCGCCTGAACCACGTGGCGGACACTCCAGAAACGCATGTCGGGCCGGCCGGAACCACCTCTCAGACGTGCCAGAACCTCATGCCGGACACCCCAGAACCACCTGCTGGACAGACCGGAAACACCTGCCGGACACGCCGGAACCACATGTTCGACTCGCTGGAACCACATTCTGGACATGGCAAAATCACCTGCCGCCTATGCCAGAACCGCTTGGCGAACACTCCGGAATCACCTGTCAGGCATGCCGGAACCACCTCTCAGACCTGCCAGAACCACATGCCAATGACACCGGAAGCACCTGCCGAGCATGCCGGAAGCACCTGCTCGACTCGCCAGAACCACCTGTCGGACACGCCAAAATCACCTGCCGGCTACGCCACAGCCAGTGGGTGAACACTCCGGAAACACCTGCCGGGCTGGCTGGAACCACCTGCCAGTCACGCCAACATCACCTGCCAGCTACGCCAGAACCACTTGGCGGAGACTCCAGAAACACCTGTTGGGCCAGCCGGAGCCACCTCTCAGACGTGCCAGAACCATGTGCCTGAGATGCTGGAACCACACCCCGAACAGACCGAAACCACCTGCCAGACCCATCTGAACCACCTGCCTAGCACGCAGGAACAACCTGCTCGCCTCGCTGGAACCACCTGCCGGGCGCAGCGGAAGCACCTGCCGAGCACGCCGGAGCCACCTGCTCGCCTCGCCGGAACCACCTGCCGGGCCCAGCGGAAGCACCTGCCGGGCGCGCCGGAGCCACCTCCTCGGCTCGCCGGAACCACCTGCCAGGCCCTAACCCTAACCCTAACCCTAACCCTATCCCCAAACCCTAACCCTAACCCTAACCCCTAACCCTAAGCCTAACCCTAAACCCTAACCCAACCGTAACCCTAACCCTAACCCTACCCCTAACCCTAACCCCTAACCCCAAACCCTAAACCCTAACCCTAACCGTAACCCTAACCCTATCCCTAACCCTAACCTGACGGACAGGCTGGAACCAGCTGCTCAACTCGCCGGAACCACCTGCCAGACATGCCAGAACCACCTGCCGAGCACGCCGGAGCCACCTGCTGGACTCACCAGAACCACCTGCCTGACAGGCCAAAATCAACAGCTGGCTATGAGAGAACCACCTGGCAGACAATCCGCAATAACCTGCCAGGCATGCAGGAACCACCTCTCAGACGTAAGAGAACCACGTGCCGGACACGCTGGAACCACGTCCTGGACAGACTGGAACCACCTGCCGGACATGCCTGGACCACCTGCCGAGCACGCCGGAACCACCTGCTCGACTCGCAGGACCCATGTGCCAGACACGCCAAAATGAACTGCCGGCTACACCAGAACCACTTACCGGACACTCCGGAATAACCTGCCCGGCATGCCAGAACCACCTCTCAGAAGTGCCAGAAGCACGTGCTGGACATGCCGGAACAACCTATCGGACAGAACGGAACAACCTGCCGGACACACCAAAATCACCTGCGGGCTACGCCAGAACCACTTGGAGGACTCTCCGGGAAAACCTGCCGGGCATGCTGGAACCACCTCTCAGACGTGCCTGAACCACGTGGCGGACACTACGGAAACGCACGTCGGGCCGGCCGTAACCACCTCTCAGACGTGCCAGAACCTCATGCCGGACACCCCAGAACCACCTGCTGGACAGACCGGAAACACCTGCCGGACACGCCGGAACCACATGTTCGACTCGCTGGAACCACATTCTGGACATGGCAAAATCACCTGCCGCCTATGCCAGAACCGCTTGGCGAACACTCCGGAATCACCTGCCAGGCATGCCGGAACCACCTCTCAGACCTGCCAGAACCACATGCCAATGACACCGGAAGCACCTGCCGAGCATGCCGGAAGCACCTGCTCGACTCGCCAGAACCACCTGTCGGACACGCCAAAATCACCTGCCGGCTACGCCACAGCCAGTTGGTGAACACTCCGGAAACACCTGCCGGGCTGGCTGGAACCACCTGCCAGTCACGCCAACATCACCTGCCAGCTACGCCAGAACCACTTGGCGGAGACTCCAGAAACACCTGTTGGGCCAGCCGGAACCACCTCTCAGACGTGCCAGAACCATGTGCCTGAGATGCTGGAACCACACCCCGAACAGACCGAAACCACCTGCCAGACCCAATTGAACCACCTGCTAAGCACGCAGGAACAACCTGCTCGCCTCGCCGGAACCACATGCCGGGCGCAGCGGAAGCACCTGCCGAGCGCGCCGGAGCCACCTGCTCGCCTCGCCGGAACCACCTGCCCGGCGCGCCGGAGCCACCTGCTCGCCTCGCCGGAACCACCTGCCAGGCCCAGCAGAAGCACCTGCCGGGCGCGCCGGAGCCACCTGCTCGCCTCGCCGGAACCACCTGCCGGGTGTAGCGGAAGCACCTGCCGAGCGTGCCGGAGCCACCTGCTGGCCTCGCCGGAACCACCTGCCGGGCCCAGCGGAAGCACCTGCCGAGCGCGCCGGAGCCACCTGCTCGCCTCGCCGGAACCACGCGCCGGGCCACAACCCTAACCCTAACCCTAACCCTATCCCCAAACCCTAACCCTAACCCTAACCCTAACCCCTAACCCTAAGCCTAACCCTAAACCCTAACCCAACCGTAACCCTAACCCTAACCCTACCCCTAACCCTAACCCCTAACCCCAAACCCTAAACCCTAACCCTAACCGTAACCCTAACCCTATCCCTAACCCTAACCTGACGGACAGGCTGGAACCAGCTGCTCAACTCGCCGGAACCACCTGCCAGACATGCCAGAACCACCTGCCGAGCACGCCGGAGCCACCTGCTGGACTCACCAGAACCACCTGCCTGACAGGCCAAAATCAACAGCTGGCTATGAGAGAACCACCTGGCAGACAATCCGCAATAACCTGCCAGGCATGCAGGAACCACCTCTCAGACGTAAGAGAACCACGTGCCGGACACGCTGGAACCACGTCCTGGACAGACTGGAACCACCTGCCGGACATGCCTGGACCACCTGCCGAGCACGCCGGAACCACCTGCTCGACTCGCAGGACCCATGTGCCAGACACGCCAAAATGAACTGCCGGCTACACCAGAACCACTTACCGGACACTCCGGAATAACCTGCCCGGCATGCCAGAACCACCTCTCAGAAGTGCCAGAAGCACGTGCTGGACATGCCGGAACAACCTATCGGACAGAACGGAACAACCTGCCGGACACACCAAAATCACCTGCGGGCTACGCCAGAACCACTTGGAGGACTCTCCGGGAAAACCTGCCGGGCATGCTGGAACCACCTCTCAGACGTGCCTGAACCACGTGGCGGACACTCCGGAAACGCACGTCGGGCCGGCCGGAACCACCTCTCAGACGTGCCAGAACCTCATGCCGGACACCCCAGAACCACCTGCTGGACAGACCGGAAACACCTGCCGGACAATCCGGAACCACATGTTCGACTCGCTGGAACCACATTCTGGACATGGCAAAATCACCTGCCGCCTATGCCAGAACCGCTTGGCGAACACTCCGGAATCACCTGTCAGGCATGCCGGAACCACCTCTCAGACCTGCCAGAACCACATGCCAATGACACCGGAAGCACCTGCCGAGCATGCCGGAAGCACCTGCTCGACTCGCCAGAACCACCTGTCGGACACGCCAAAATCACCTGCCGGCTACACCACAGCCAGTGGGTGAACACTCCGGAAACACCTGCCGGGCTGGCTGGAACCACCTGCCAGTCACGCCAACATCACCTGCCAGCTACGCCAGAACCACTTGGCGGAGACTCCAGAAACACCTGTTGGGCCAGCCGGAACCACCTCTCAGACGTGCCAGAACCATGTGCCTGAGACGCTGGAACCACAACCCGAACAAACCGAAACCACCTGCCAGACCCAACTGAACCACCTGCTGAGCACGCAGGAACAACCTGCTCGCCTCGCCGGAACCACCTGCCGGGCCCAGCGGAAGCACCTGCCGAGCGCGCCGGAGCCCCCTGCTCGCCTCGCCGTTACCACCTGCCGGGCCCAGCGGAAGCACCTGCCGGGCACGCCGGAGCCACGTGCTCGGCTCGCCGGAACCACCTGCCGGGCCCTAACCCTAACCCTAACCCTAACCCTATCCCCAAACCCTAACCCTAACCCTAACCCCTAACCCTAAGCCTAACCCTAAACCCTAACCCAACCGTAACCCTAACCCTAACCCTACCCCTAACCCTAACCCCTAACCCCAAACCCTAAACCCTAACCCTAACCGTAACCCTAACCCTATCCCTAACCCTAACCTGACGGACAGGCTGGAACCAGCTGCTCAACTCGCCGGAACCACCTGCCAGACATGCCAGAACCACCTGCCGAGCACGCCGGAGCCACCTGCTGGACTCACCAGAACCACCTGCCTGACAGGCCAAAATCAACAGCTGGCTATGAGAGAACCACCTGGCAGACAATCCGCAATAACCTGCCAGGCATGCAGGAACCACCTCTCAGACGTAAGAGAACCACGTGCCGGACACGCTGGAACCACGTCCTGGACAGACTGGAACCACCTGCCGGACATGCCTGGACCACCTGCCGAGCACGCCGGAACCACCTGCTCGACTCGCAGGACCCATGTGCCAGACACGCCAAAATGAACTGCCGGCTACACCAGAACCACTTACCGGACACTCCGGAATAACCTGCCCGGCATGCCAGAACCACCTCTCAGAAGTGCCAGAAGCACGTGCTGGACATGCCGGAACAACCTATCGGACAGAACGGAACAACCTGCCGGACACACCAAAATCACCTGCGGGCTACGCCAGAACCACTTGGAGGACTCTCCGGGAAAACCTGCCGGGCATGCTGGAACCACCTCTCAGACGTGCCTGAACCACGTGGCGGACACTCCGGAAACGCATGTCGGGCCGGCCGGAACCACCTCTCAGACGTGCCAGAACCTCATGCCGGACACCCCAGAACCACCTGCTGGACAGACCGGAAACACCTGCCGGACACGCCGGAACCACATGTTCGACTCGCTGGAACCACATTCTGGACATGGCAAAATCACCTGCCGCCAATGCCAGAACCGCTTGGCGAACACTCCGGAATCACCTGTCAGGCATGCCGGAACCATCTCTCAGACATGCCAGAACCACATGCCAATGACACCGGAAGCACCTGCCGAGCATGCCGGAAGCACCTGCTCGACTCGCCAGAACCACCTGTCGGACACGCCAAAATCACCTGCCGGCTACGACACAGCCAGTTGGTGAACACTCCGGAAACACCTGCCGGGCTGGCTGGAACCACCTGCCAGTCACGCCAACATCACCTGCCAGCTACGCCAGAACCACTTGGCGGAGACTCCAGAAACACCTGTTGGGCCAGCCGGAACCACCTCTCAGACGTGCCAGAACCATGTGCCTGAGATGCTGGAACCACACCCCAAACAGACCGAAACCACCTGCCAGACCCAACTGAACCACCTGCCAAGCACGCAGGAACAACCTGCTCGCCTCGCCGGAACCACATGCCGGGCGCAGCGGAAGCACCTGCCGAGCGCGCCGGAGCCACCTGCTCGCCTCGCCGGAACCACCTGCCCGGCGCGCCGGAGCCACCTGCTCGCCTCGCCGGAACCACCTGCCAGGCCCAGCAGAAGCACCTGCCGGGCGCGCCGGAGCCACCTGCTCGCCTCGCCGGAACCACGTGCCGGGCCCTAACCCTAACCCTAACCCTAACCCTATCCCCAAACCCTAACCCTAACCCTAACCCCTAACCCTAAGCCTAACCCTAAACCCTAACCCAACCGTAACCCTAACCCTAACCCTACCCCTAACCCTAACCCCTAACCCCAAACCCTAAACCCTAACCCTAACCGTAACCCTAACCCTATCCCTAACCCTAACCTGACGGACAGGCTGGAACCAGCTGCTCAACTCGCCGGAACCACCTGCCAGACATGCCAGAACCACCTGCCGAGCACGCCGGAGCCACCTGCTGGACTCACCAGAACCACCTGCCTGACAGGCCAAAATCAACAGCTGGCTATGAGAGAACCACCTGGCAGACAATCCGCAATAACCTGCCAGGCATGCAGGAACCACCTCTCAGACGTAAGAGAACCACGTGCCGGGCACGCTGGAACCACGTCCTGGACAGACTGGAACCACCTGCCGGACATGCCTGGACCACCTGCCGAGCACGCCGGAACCACCTGCTCGACTCGCAGGACCCATGTGCCAGACACGCCAAAATGAACTGCCGGCTACACCAGAACCACTTACCGGACACTCCGGAATAACCTGCCCGGCATGCCAGAACCACCTCTCAGAAGTGCCAGAAGCACGTGCTGGACATGCCGGAACAACCTATCGGACAGAACGGAACAACCTGCCGGACACACCAAAATCACCTGCGGGCTACGCCAGAACCACTTGGAGGACTCTCCGGGAAAACCTGCCGGGCATGCTGGAACCACCTCTCAGACGTGCCTGAACCACGTGGCGGACACTCCGGAAACGCACGTCGGGCCGGCCGGAACCACCTCTCAGACGTGCCAGAACCTCATGCCGGACACCCCAGAACCACCTGCTGGACAGACCGGAAACACCTGCCGGACACGCCGGAACCACATGTTCGACTCGCTGGAACCACATTCTGGACATGGCAAAATCACCTGCCGCCTATGCCAGAACCGCTTGGCGAACACTCCGGAATCACCTGTCAGGCATGCCGGAACCACCTCTCAGACCTGCCAGAACCACATGCCAATGACACCGGAAGCACCTGCCGAGCATGCCGGAAGCACCTGCTCGACTCGCCAGAACCACCTGTCAGACACGCCAAAATCACCTGCCGGCTACGCCACAGCCAGTTGGTGAACACTCCGGAAACACCTGCCGGGCTGGCTGGAACCACCTGCCAGTCACGCCAACATCACCTGCCAGCTACGCCAGAACCACTTGGCGGAGACTCCAGAAACACCTGTTGGGCCAGCTGGAACCACCTCTCAGACGTGCCAGAACCATGTGCCTGAGATGCTGGAACCACACCCCGAACAGACCGAAACCACCTGCCAGACCCAACTGAACCACCTGCCGAGCACGCAGGAACAACCTGCTCGCCTCGCCGGAACCACCTGCCGGGTGCAGCGGAAGCACCTGCCGAGCGCGCCGGAGCCACCTGCTCGCCTCGCCAGAACCACCTGCCGGGCCCAGCGGAAGCACCTGCCGAGCGCGCCGGAGCCACCTGCTCGCCTCGCCGGAACCACGTGCCGGGCCCTAACCCTAACCCTAACCCTAACCCTATCCCCAAACCCTAACCCTAACCCTAACCCCTAACCCTAAGCCTAACCCTAAACCCTAACCCAACCGTAACCCTAACCCTAACCCTACCCCTAACCCTAACCCCTAACCCCAAACCCTAAACCCTAACCCTAACCGTAACCCTAACCCTATCCCTAACCCTAACCTGACGGACAGGCTGGAACCAGCTGCTCAACTCGCCGGAACCACCTGCCAGACATGCCAGAACCACCTGCCGAGCACGCCGGAGCCACCTGCTGGACTCACCAGAACCACCTGCCTGACAGGCCAAAATCAACAGCTGGCTATGAGAGAACCACCTGGCAGACAATCCGCAATAACCTGCCAGGCATGCAGGAACCACCTCTCAGACGTAAGAGAACCACGTGCCGGACACGCTGGAACCACGTCCTGGACAGACTGGAACCACCTGCCGGACATGCCTGGACCACCTGCCGAGCACGCCGGAACCACCTGCTCGACTCGCAGGACCCATGTGCCAGACACGCCAAAATGAACTGCCGGCTACACCAGAACCACTTACCGGACACTCCGGAATAACCTGCCCAGCATGCCAGAACCACCTCTCAGAAGTGCCAGAAGCACGTGCTGGACATGCCGGAACAACCTATCGGACAGAACGGAACAACCTGCCGGACACACCAAAATCACCTGCGGGCTACGCCAGAACCACTTGGAGGACTCTCCGGGAAAACCTGCCGGGCATGCTGGAACCACCTCTCAGACGTGCCTGAACCACGTGGCGGACACTCCGGAAACGCACGTCGGGCCGGCCGGAACCACCTCTCAGACGTGCCAGAACCTCATGCCGGACACCCCAGAACCACCTGCTGGACAGACCGGAAACACCTGCCGGACACGCCGGAACCACATGTTCGACTCGCTGGAACCACATTCTGGACATGGCAAAATCACCTGCCACCTATGCCAGAACCGCTTGGCGAACACTCCGGAATCACCTGTCAGGCATGCCGGAACCACCTCTCAGACCTGCCAGAACCACATGCCAATGACACCGGAAGCACCTGCCGAGCATGCCGGAAGCACCTGCTCGACTCGCCAGAACCACCTGTCAGACACGCCAAAATCACCTGCCGGCTACGCCACAGCCAGTTGGTGAACACTCCGGAAACACCTGCCGGGCTGGCTGGAACCACCTGCCAGTCACGCCAACATCACCTGCCAGCTACGCCAGAACCACTTGGCGGAGACTCCAGAAACACCTGTTGGGCCAGCTGGAACCACCTCTCAGACGTGCCAGAACCATGTGCCTGAGATGCTGGAACCACACCCCGAACAGACCGAAACCACCTGCCAGACCCAACTGAACCACCTGCCGAGCACGCAGGAACAACCTGCTCGCCTCGCCGGAACCACCTGCCGGGTGCAGCGGAAGCACCTGCCGAGCGCGCCGGAGCCACCTGCTCGCCTCGCCAGAACCACCTGCCGGGCCCAGCGGAAGCACCTGCCGAGCGCGCCGGAGCCACCTGCTCGCCTCGCCGGAACCACGTGCCGGGCCCTAACCCTAACCCTAACCCTAACCCTATCCCCAAACCCTAACCCTAACCCTAACCCCTAACCCTAAGCCTAACCATAAACCCTAACCCAACCGTAACCCTAACCCTAACCCTACCCCTAACCCTAACCCCTAACCCCAAACCCTAAACCCTAACCCTAACCGTAACCCTAACCCTATCCCTAACCCTAACCTGACGGACAGGCTGGAACCAGCTGCTCAACTCGCCGGAACCACCTGCCAGACATGCCAGAACCACCTGCCGAGCACGCCGGAGCCACCTGCTGGACTCACCAGAACCACCTGCCTGACAGGCCAAAATCAACAGCTGGCTATGAGAGAACCACCTGGCAGACAATCCGCAATAACCTGCCAGGCATGCAGGAACCACCTCTCAGACGTAAGAGAACCACGTGCCGGACACGCTGGAACCACGTCCTGGACAGACTGGAACCACCTGCCGGACATGCCTGGACCACCTGCCGAGCACGCCGGAACCACCTGCTCGACTCGCAGGACCCATGTGCCAGACACGCCAAAATGAACTGCCGGCTACACCAGAACCACTTACCGGACACTCCGGAATAACCTGCCCGGCATGCCAGAACCACCTCTCAGAAGTGCCAGAAGCACGTGCTGGACATGCCGGAACAACCTATCGGACAGAACGGAACAACCTGCCGGACACACCAAAATCACCTGCGGGCTACGCCAGAACCACTTGGAGGACTCTCCGGGAAAACCTGCCGGGCATGCTGGAACCACCTCTCAGACGTGCCTGAACCACGTGGCGGACACTCCGGAAACGCATGTCGGGCCGGCCGGAACCACCTCTCAGACGTGCCAGAACCTCATGCCGGACACCCCAGAACCACCTGCTGGACAGACCGGAAACACCTGCCGGACACGCCGGAACCACATGTTCGACTCGCTGGAACCACATTCTGGACATGGCAAAATCACCTGCCGCCTATGCCAGAACCGCTTGGCGAACACTCCGGAATCACCTGTCAGGCATGCCGGAACCACCTCTCAGACCTGCCAGAACCACATGCCAATGACACCGGAAGCACCTGCCGAGCATGCCGGAAGCACCTGCTCGACTCGCCAGAACCACCTGTCAGACACGCCAAAATCACCTGCCGGCTACGCCACAGCCAGTTGGTGAACACTCCGGAAACACCTGCCGGGCTGGCTGGAACCACCTGCCAGTCACGCCAACATCACCTGCCAGCTACGCCAGAACCACTTGGCGGAGACTCCAGAAACACCTGTTGGGCCAGCTGGAACCAACTCTCAGACGTGCCAGAACCATGTGCCTGAGATGCTGGAACCACACCCCGAACAGACCGAAACCACCTGCCAGACCCAACTGAACCACCTGCCGAGCACGCAGGAACAACCTGCTCGCCTCGCCGGAACCACCTGCCGGGTGCAGCGGAAGCACCTGCCGAGCGCGCCGGAGCCACCTGCTCGCCTCGCCAGAACCACCTGCCGGGCCCAGCGGAAGCACCTGCCGAGCGCGCCGGAGCCACCTGCTCGCCTCGCTGGAACCACGTGCCGGGCCCTAACCCTAACCCTAACCCTAACCCTATCCCCAAACCCTAACCCTAACCCTAACCCCTAACCCTAAGCCTAACCCTAAACCCTAACCCAACCGTAACCCTAACCCTAACCCTACCCCTAACCCTAACCCCTAACCCCAAACCCTAAACCCTAACCCTAACCGTAACCCTAACCCTATCCCTAACCCTAACCTGACGGACAGGCTGGAACCAGCTGCTCAACTCGCCGGAACCACCTGCCAGACATGCCAGAACCACCTGCCGAGCACGCCGGAGCCACCTGCTGGACTCACCAGAACCACCTGCCTGACAGGCCAAAATCAACAGCTGGCTATGAGAGAACCACCTGGCAGACAATCCGCAATAACCTGCCAGGCATGCAGGAACCACCTCTCAGACGTAAGAGAACCACGTGCCGGACACGCTGGAACCACGTCCTGGACAGACTGGAACCACCTGCCGGACATGCCTGGACCACCTGCCGAGCACGCCGGAACCACCTGCTCGACTCGCAGGACCCATGTGCCAGACACGCCAAAATGAACTGCCGGCTACACCAGAACCACTTACCGGACACTCCGGAATAACCTGCCCGGCATGCCAGAACCACCTCTCAGAAGTGCCAGAAGCACGTGCTGGACATGCCGGAACAACCTATCGGACAGAACGGAACAACCTGCCGGACACACCAAAATCACCTGCGGGCTACGCCAGAACCACTTGGAGGACTCTCCGGGAAAACCTGCCGGGCATGCTGGAACCACCTCTCAGACGTGCCTGAACCACGTGGCGGACACTCCGGAAACGCACGTCGGGCCGGCCGGAACCACCTCTCAGACGTGCCAGAACCTCATGCCGGACACCCCAGAACCACCTGCTGGACAGACCGGAAACACCTGCCGGACACGCCGGAACCACATGTTCGACTCGCTGGAACCACATTCTGGACATGGCAAAATCACCTGCCGCCTATGCCAGAACCGCTTGGCGAACACTCCGGAATCACCTGTCAGGCATGCCGGAACCACCTCTCAGACCTGCCAGAACCACATGCCAATGACACCGGAAGCACCTGCCGAGCATGCCGGAAGCACCTGCTCGACTCGCCAGAACCACCTGTCGGACACGCCAAAATCACCTGCCGGCTACGCCACAGCCAGTTGGTGAACACTCCGGAAACACCTGCCGGGCTGGCTGGAACCACCTGCCAGCTACGCCAGAACCACTTGGTGGAGACTCCAGAAACACCTGTTGGGCCAGCTGGAACCACCTCTCAGACGTGCCAGAACCATGTGCCTGAGATGCTGGAACCACACCCCGAACAGACCGAAACCACCTGCCAGACCCAACTGAACCACCTGCCGAGCACGCAGGAACAACCTGCTCGCCTCGCCGGAACCACCTGCCGGGCGCAGCGGAAGCACCTGCCGAGCGCGCCGGAGCCACATGCTCGCCTCGCCGGAACCACCTGCCCGGCGCGCCGGAGAGACCTGCTCGCCTCGCCGCAACCACCTGCCAGGCCCAGCGGAAGCACCTGCCGGGCGCGCCGGAGCCACCTGCTCGCCTCGCCGGAACCACCTGCCGGGTGCAGCGGAAGCACCTGCCGAGCGCGCCGGAGCCACCTGCTCGCCTCGCCGGAACCACCTGCCGGGCCCAGCGGAAGCACGTGCCAAGCACGCAGAAGCCACCTGCTCGCCTCGCCGGAACCACCTGCCGGGCCCAGAGGAAGCACCTGCCGAGCGTGCCGGAGCCACCTGCTCGCCTCGCCGGAACCACGCGCTGGGCCCTAACCCTAACCCTAACCCTAACCCTATCCCCAAACCCTAACCCTAACCCTAACCCCTAACCCTAAGCCTAACCCTAAACCCTAACCCAACCGTGACCCTAACCCTAACCCTACACCTAACCCTAACCCCTAACCCCAAACCCTAAACCCTAACCCTAACCATAACCCTAACCCTATCCCTATCCCTAACCTGACGGACAGGCTGGAACCAGCTGCTCAACTCACCGGAACCACCTGCCAGACATGCCAGAAACACCTGCCGAGCACGCCGGAACCACCTGCTCGCCTCGCCGGAACCACCTGCCGGGTGCAGCGGAAGCACCTGCCGAGCGTGCCGGTGCCACCTGCTCGCCTCGCCGGAACCACCTGCCGGGCCCAGCGGAAGCACGTGCCAAGCACGCCGGATCCACCTGCTCGCCTCGCCGGAACCACCTGCCGGGCCCAGCGGAAGCACCTGCCGAGCGCGCCGGAGCCACCTGCTCGCCTCGCCGGAACCACGTGCCGGGCCCTAACCCTTACCCTATCCCCAAACCCTAACCCTAACCCTAACCCCTAACCCTAAGCCTAACCCTAAACCCTAACCCAACCGTAACCCTAACCCTAACCCTACCCCTAACCCTAACCCCTAACCCCAAACCCTAAACCCTAACCCTAACCGTAACCCTAACCCTATCCCTAACCCTAACCTGACGGACAGGCTGGAACCAGCTGCTCAACTCGCCGGAACCACCTGCCAGACATGCCAGAACCACCTGCCGAGCACGCCGGAGCCACCTGCTGGACTCACCAGAACCACCTGCCTGACAGGCCAAAATCAACAGCTGGCTATGAGAGAACCACCTGGCAGACAATCCGCAATAACCTGCCAGGCATGCAGGAACCACCTCTCAGACGTAAGAGAACCACGTGCCGGACACGCTGGAACCACGTCCTGGACAGACTGGAACCACCTGCCGGACATGCCTGGACCACCTGCCGAGCACGCCGGAACCACCTGCTCGACTCGCAGGACCCATGTGCCAGACACGCCAAAATGAACTGCCGGCTACACCAGAACCACTTACCGGACACTCCGGAATAACCTGCCCGGCATGCCAGAACCACCTCTCAGACCTGCCAGAACCACATGCCAATGACACCGGAAGCACCTGCCGAGCATGCCGGAAGCACCTGCTCGACTCGCCAGAACCACCTGTCGGACACGCCAAAATCACCTGCCGGCTACGCCACAGCCAGTTGGTGAACACTCCGGAAACTCCTGCCGGGCTGGCTGGAACCACCTGCCAGCTACGCCAGAACCACTTGGCGGAGACTCCAGAAACACCTGTTGGGCCAGCTGGAACCACCTCTCAGACGTGCCAGAACCATGTGCCTGAGATGCTGGAACCACACCCCGAACAGACCGAAACCACCTGCCAGACCCAACTGAACCACCTGCCGAGCACGCAGGAACAACCTGCTCGCCTCGCCGGAACCACCTGCCGGGCGCAGCGGAAGCACCTGCCGAGCGCGCCGGAGCCACATGCTCGCCTCGCCGGAACCACCTGCCCGGCGCGCCGGAGAGACCTGCTCGCCTCGCCGGAACCACCTGCCAGGCCCAGCGGAAGCACCTGCCGGGCGCGCCGGAGCCACCTGCTCGCCTCGCCGGAACCACCTGCTGGGTGCAGCGGAAGCACCTGCCGAGCGCGCCGGAGCCACCTGCTCGCCTCGCCGGAACCACCTGCCGGGCCCAGCGGAAGCACGTGCCAAGCACGCCGGAGCCACCTGCTCGCCTCGTCGGAACCACCTGCCGGGCCCAGCGGAAGCACCTGCCGAGCGCGCCGGAGCCACCTGCTGGCCTCGCCGGAACCACCTGCCGAGCCCAGCGGAAGCACGT
This sequence comes from Equus asinus, assembly GCF_041296235.1. Classification (NCBI taxonomy): domain Eukaryota; kingdom Metazoa; phylum Chordata; class Mammalia; order Perissodactyla; family Equidae; genus Equus; species Equus asinus. Next base: position 173,677 of record NW_027225487.1, on the reverse strand, counting down.
GCCAAGCACGCCGGAGCCACCTGCTCGCCTCGCCGGAACCACCTGCCGGGCCCAGCGGAAGCACCTGCCGGGCGCGCCGGAGCCACCTGCTCGCCTCGCCGGCACCACGTGCCGGGCCCTAACCCTAACCCTAACCCTTACCCTATCCCCAAACCCTAACCCTAACCCTAACCCCTAACCCTAAGCCTAACCATAAACCCTAACCCAACCGTAACGCTAACCCTAACCCTACCCCTAACCCTAACCCCTAACCCCAAACCCTAAACCCTAACCCTAACCGTAACCCTAACCCTATCCCTAACCCTAACCTGACGGACAGGCTGGAACCAGCTGCTCAACTCGCCGGAACCACCTGCCAGACATGCCAGAACCACCTGCCGAGCACGCCGGAGCCACCTGCTGGACTCACCAGAACCACCTGCCTGACAGGCCAAAATCAACAGCTGGCTATGAGAGAACCACCTGGCAGACAATCCGCAATAACCTGCCAGGCATGCAGGAACCACCTCTCAGACGTAAGAGAACCACGTGCCGGACACGCTGGAACCACGTCCTGGACAGACTGGAACCACCTGCCGGACATGCCTGGACCACCTGCCGAGCACGCCGGAACCACCTGCTCGACTCGCAGGACCCATGTGCCAGACACGCCAAAATGAACTGCCGGCTACACCAGAACCACTTACCGGACACTCCGGAATAACCTGCCCGGCATGCCAGAACCACCTCTCAGAAGTGCCAGAAGCACGTGCTGGACATGCCGGAACAACCTATCGGACAGAACAGAACAACCTGCCGGACACACCAAAATCACCTGCGGGCTACGCCAGAACCACTTGGAGGACTCTCCGGGAAAACCTGCCGGGCATGCTGGAACCACCTCTCAGACGTGCCTGAACCACGTGGCGGACACTCCGGAAACGCATGTCGGGCCGGCCGGAACCACCTCTCAGACTCGCCAGAACCTCATGCCGGACACCCCAGAACCACCTGCTGGACAGACCGGAAACACCTGCCGGACACGCCGGAACCACATGTTCGACTCGCTGGAACCACATTCTGGACATGGCAAAATCACCTGCCGCCTATGCCAGAACCGCTTGGCGAACACTCCGGAATCACCTGTCAGGCATGCCGGAACCACCTCTCAGACCTGCCAGAACCACATGCCAATGACACCGGAAGCACCTGCCGAGCATGCCGGAAGCACCTGCTCGACTCGCCAGAACCACCTGTCGGACACGCCAAAATCACCTGCCGGCTACGCCACAGCCAGTTGGTGAACACTCCGGAAACACCTGCCGGGCTGGCTGGAACCACCTGCCAGCTACGCCAGAACCACTTGGCGGAGACTCCAGAAACACCTGTTGGGCCAGCTGGAACCACCTCTCAGACGTGCCAGAACCATGTGCCTGAGATGCTGGAACCACACCCTGAACAGACCGAAACCACCTGCCAGACCCAACTGAACCACCTGCCGAGCACGCAGGAACAACCTGCTCGCCTCGCCGGAACCACCTGCCGGGTGCAGCGGAAGCACCTGCCGAGCGCGCCGGAGCCACCAGCTCGCCTCGCCGGAACCACCTGCCGGGCCCAGCGGAAGCACCTGCCGAGCGCGCCGGAGCCACCTGCTCGCCTCGCCGGAACCACGTGCCGGGCCCTAACCCTAACCCTAACCCTAACCCTATCCCCAAACCCTAACCCTAACCCCTAACCCTAAGCCTAACCCTAAACCCTAACCCAACCGTAACCCTAACCCTAACCCTACCCCTAACCCTAACCCCTAACCCCAAACCCTAAACCCTAACCCTAACCGTAACCCTAACCCTATCCCTAACCCTAACCTGACGGACAGGCTGGAACCAGCTGCTCAACTCGCCGGAACCACCTGCCAGACATGCCAGAACCACCTGCCGAGCACGCCGGAGCCACCTGCTGGACTCACCAGAACCACCTGCCTGACAGGCCAAAATCAACAGCTGGCTATGAGAGAACCACCTGGCAGACAATCCGCAATAACCTGCCAGGCATGCAGGAACCACCTCTCAGACGTAAGAGAACCACGTGCCGGACACGCTGGAACCACGTCCTGGACAGACTGGAACCACCTGCCGGACATGCCTGGACCACCTGCCGAGCACGCCGGAACCACCTGCTCGACTCGCAGGACCCATGTGCCAGACACGCCAAAATGAACTGCCGGCTACACCAGAACCACTTACCGGACACTCCGGAATAACCTGCCCGGCATGCCAGAACCACCTCTCAGAAGTGCCAGAAGCACGTGCTGGACATGCCGGAACAACCTATCGGACAGAACGGAACAACCTGCCGGACACAGCAAAATCACCTGCGGGCTACGCCAGAACCACTTGGAGGACTCTCCGGGAAAACCTGCCGGGCATGCTGGAACCACCTCTCAGACGTGCCTGAACCACGTGGCGGACACTCCGGAAACGCATGTCGGGCCGGCCGGAACCACCTCTCAGACGTGCCAGAACCTCATGCCGGACACCCCAGAACCACCTGCTGGACAGACCGGAAACACCTGCCGGACACGCCGGAACCACATGTTCGACTCGCTGGAACCACATTCTGGACATGGCAAAATCACCTGCCGCCTATGCCAGAACCGCTTGGCGAACACTCCGGAATCACCTGTCAGGCATGCCGGAACCACCTCTCAGACCTGCCAGAACCACATGCCAATGACACCGGAAGCACCTGCCGAGCATGCCGGAAGCACCTGCTCGACTCGCCAGAACCACCTGTCGGACACGCCAAAATCACCTGCCGGCTACGCCACAGCCAGTTGGTGAACACTCCGGAAACACCTGCCGGGCTGGCTGGAACCACCTGCCAGTCACGCCAACATCACCTGCCAGCTACGCCAGAACCACTTGGCGGAGACTCCAGAAACACCTGTTGGGTCAGCCGGAACCACCTCTCAGACGTGCCAGAACCATGTGCCTGAGATGCTGGAACCACACCCCAAACAGACCGAAACCACCTGCCAGACCCAACTGAACCACCTGCCAAGCACGCAGGAACAACCTGCTCGCCTCGCCGGAACCACATGCCGGGCGCAGCGGAAGCACCTGCCGAGCGCGCCGGAGCCACCTGCTCGCCTCGCCGGAACCACCTGCCCGGCGCGCCGGAGCCACCTGCTCGCCTCGCCGGAACCACCTGCCGGGTGCAGCGGAAGCACCTGCCGAGCGCGCCGGAGCCACCTGCTCGCCTCGCCGGAACCACCTGCCGGGCCCAGCGGAAGCACGTGCCAAGCACGCCGGAGCCACCTGCTCGCCTCGCCGGAACCACCTGCCGGGCCCAGCGGAAGCACCTGCCGAGCGCGCCGGAGCCACCTGCTCGCCTCGCCGGAACCACGTGCCGGGCCCTAACCCTAACCCTAACCCTAACCCTATCCCCAAACCCTAACCCTAACCCTAACCCCTAACCCTAAGCCTAACCCTAAACCCTAACCCAACCGTAACCCTAACCCTAACCCTACCCCTAACCCTAACCCCTAACCCCAAACCCTAAACCCTAACCCTAACCGTAACCCTAACCCTATCCCTAACCCTAACCTGACGGACAGGCTGGAACCAGCTGCTCAACTCGCCGGAACCACCTGCCAGACATGCCAGAACCACCTGCCGAGCACGCCGGAGCCACCTGCTGGACTCACCAGAACCACCTGCCTGACAGGCCAAAATCAACAGCTGGCTATGAGAGAACCACCTGGCAGACAATCCGCAATAACCTGCCAGGCATGCAGGAACCACCTCTCAGACGTAAGAGAACCACGTGCCGGACACGCTGGAACCACGTCCTGGACAGACTGGAACCACCTGCCGGACATGCCTGGACCACCTGCCGAGCACGCCGGAACCACCTGCTCGACTCGCAGGACCCATGTGCCAGACACGCCAAAATGAACTGCCGGCTACACCAGAACCACTTACCGGACACTCCGGAATAACCTGCCCGGCATGCCAGAACCACCTCTCAGAAGTGCCAGAAGCACGTGCTGGACATGCCGGAACAACCTATTGGACAGAACGGAACAACGTGCCGGACACACCAAAATCACCTGCGGGCTACGCCAGAACCACTTGGAGGACTCTCCGGGAAAACCTGCCGGGCATGCTGGAACCACCTCTCAGACGTGCCAGAACCATGTGCCTGAGATGCTGGAACCACACCCCAAACAGACCGAAACCACCTGCCAGACCCAACTGAACCACCTGCCAAGCACGCAGGAACAACCTGCTCGCCTCGCCGGAACCACATGCCGGGCGCAGCGGAAGCACCTGCCGAGCGCGCCGGAGCCACCTGCTCGCCTCGCCGGAACCACCTGCCCGGCGCACCGGAGCCACCTGCTCGCCTCGCCGGAACCACCTGCCAGGCCCACCAGAAGCACCTGCCGGGCGCGCCGGAGCCACCTGCTCGCCTCGCCGGAACCACCTGCCGGGTGCAGCGGAAGCACCTGCCGAGCGCGCCGGAGCCACCTGCTCGCCTCGCCGGAACCACCTGCCGGGCCCAGCGGAAGCACGTGCCAAGCACGCCGGAGCCACCTGCTCGCCTCGCCGGAACCACCTGCCGGGCCCAGCGGAAGCACCTGCCGAGCGCGCCGGAGCCACCTGCTCGCCTCGCCGGAACCACGTGCCGGGCCCTAACCCTAACCCTAACCCTAACCCTATCCCCAAACCCTAACCCTAACCCTAACCCCTAACCCTAAGCCTAACCCTAAACCCTAACCCAACCGTAACCCTAACCCTAACCCTACCCCTAACCCTAACCCCTAACCCCAAACCCTAAACCCTAACCCTAACCGTAACCCTAACCCTATCCCTAACCCTAACCTGACGGACAGGCTGGAACCAGCTGCTCAACTCGCCGGAACCACCTGCCAGACATGCCAGAACCACCTGCCGAGCACGCCGGAGCCACCTGCTGGACTCACCAGAACCACCTGCCTGACAGGCCAAAATCAACAGCTGGCTATGAGAGAACCACCTGGCAGACAATCCGCAATAACCTGCCAGGCATGCAGGAACCACCTCTCAGACGTAAGAGAACCACGTGCCGGACACGCTGGAACCACGTCCTGGACAGACTGGAACCACCTGCCGGACATGCCTGGACCACCTGCCGAGCACGCCGGAACCACCTGCTCGACTCGCAGGACCCATGTGCCAGACACGCCAAAATGAACTGCCGGCTACACCAGAACCACTTACCGGACACTCCGGAATAACCTGCCCGGCATGCCAGAACCACCTCTCAGAAGTGCCAGAAGCACGTGCTGGACATGCCGGAACAACCTATCGGACAGAACGGAACAACCTGCCGGACACAGCAAAATCACCTGCGGGCTACGCCAGAACCACTTGGAGGACTCTCCGGGAAAACCTGCCGGGCATGCTGGAACCACCTCTCAGACGTGCCTGAACCACGTGGCGGACACTCCGGAAACGCACGTCGGGCCGGCCGGAACCACCTCTCAGACGTGCCAGAACCTCATGCCGGACACCCCAGAACCACCTGCTGGACAGACCGGAAACACCTGCCGGACACGCCGGAACCACATGTTCGACTCGCTGGAACCACATTCTGGACATGGCAAAATCACCTGCCGCCTATGCCAGAACCGCTTGGCGAACACTCCGGAATCACCTGTCAGGCATGCCGGAACCACCTCTCAGACCTGCCAGAACCACATGCCAATGACACCGGAAGCACCTGCCGAGCATGCCGGAAGCACCTGCTCGACTCGCCAGAACCACCTGTCGGACACGCCAAAATCACCTGCCGGCTACGCCACAGCCAGTTGGTGAACACTCCGGAAACACCTGCCGGGCTGGCTGGAACCACCTGCCAGTCACGCCAACATCACCTGCCAGCTACGCCAGAACCACTTGGCGGAGACTCCAGAAACACCTGTTGGGTCAGCCGGAACCACCTCTCAGACGTGCCAGAACCATGTGCCTGAGATGCTGGAACCACACCCCAAACAGACCGAAACCACCTGCCAGACCCAACTGAACCACCTGCCAAGCACGCAGGAACAACCTGCTCGCCTCGCCGGAACCACATGCCGGGCGCAGCGGAAGCACCTGCCGAGCGCGCCGGAGCCACCTGCTCGCCTCGCCGGAACCACCTGCCCGGCGCGCCGGAGCCACCTGCTCGCCTCGCCGGAACCACCTGCCGGGTGCAGCGGAAGCACCTGCCGAGCGCGCCGGAGCCACCTGCTCGCCTCGCCGGAACCACCTGCCGGGCCCAGCGGAAGCACGTGCCAAGCACGCCGGAGCCACCTGCTCGCCTCGCCGGAACCACCTGCCGGGCCCAGCGGAAGCACCTGCCGAGCGCGCCGGAGCCACCTGCTCGCCTCGCCGGAACCACGTGCCGGGCCCTAACCCTAACCCTAACCCTAACCCTATCCCCAAACCCTAACCCTAACCCTAACCCCTAACCCTAAGCCTAACCCTAAACCCTAACCCAACCGTAACCCTAACCCTAACCCTACCCCTAACCCTAACCCCTAACCCCAAACCCTAAACCCTAACCCTAACCGTAACCCTAACCCTATCCCTAACCCTAACCTGACGGACAGGCTGGAACCAGCTGCTCAACTCGCCGGAACCACCTGCCAGACATGCCAGAACCACCTGCCGAGCACGCCGGAGCCACCTGCTGGACTCACCAGAACCACCTGCCTGACAGGCCAAAATCAACAGCTGGCTATGAGAGAACCACCTGGCAGACAATCCGCAATAACCTGCCAGGCATGCAGGAACCACCTCTCAGACGTAAGAGAACCACGTGCCGGACACGCTGGAACCACGTCCTGGACAGACTGGAACCACCTGCCGGACATGCCTGGACCACCTGCCGAGCACGCCGGAACCACCTGCTCGACTCGCAGGACCCATGTGCCAGACACGCCAAAATGAACTGCCGGCTACACCAGAACCACTTACCGGACACTCCGGAATAACCTGCCCGGCATGCCAGAACCACCTCTCAGAAGTGCCAGAAGCACGTGCTGGACATGCCGGAACAACCTATTGGACAGAACGGAACAACGTGCCGGACACACCAAAATCACCTGCGGGCTACGCCAGAACCACTTGGAGGACTCTCCGGGAAAACCTGCCGGGCATGCTGGAACCACCTCTCAGACGTGCCAGAACCATGTGCCTGAGATGCTGGAACCACACCCCAAACAGACCGAAACCACCTGCCAGACCCAACTGAACCACCTGCCAAGCACGCAGGAACAACCTGCTCGCCTCGCCGGAACCACATGCCGGGCGCAGCGGAAGCACCTGCCGAGCGCGCCGGAGCCACCTGCTCGCCTCGCCGGAACCACCTGCCCGGCGCACCGGAGCCACCTGCTCGCCTCGCCGGAACCACCTGCCAGGCCCACCAGAAGCACCTGCCGGGCGCGCCGGAGCCACCTGCTCGCCTCGCCGGAACCACCTGCCGGGTGCAGCGGAAGCACCTGCCGAGCGCGCCGGAGCCACCTGCTCGCCTCGCCGGAACCACCTGCCGGGCCCAGCGGAAGCACGTGCCAAGCACGCCGGAGCCACCTGCTCGCCTCGCCGGAACCACCTGCCGGGCCCAGCGGAAGCACCTGCCGAGCGCGCCGGAGCCACCTGCTCGCCTCGCCGGAACCACGTGCCGGGCCCTAACCCTAACCCTAACCCTAACCCTATCCCCAAACCCTAACCCTAACCCTAACCCCTAACCCTAAGCCTAACCCTAAACCCTAACCCAACCGTAACCCTAACCCTAACCCTACCCCTAACCCTAACCCCTAACCCCAAACCCTAAACCCTAACCCTAACCGTAACCCTAACCCTATCCCTAACCCTAACCTGACGGACAGGCTGGAACCAGCTGCTCAACTCGCCGGAACCACCTGCCAGACATGCCAGAACCACCTGCCGAGCACGCCGGAGCCACCTGCTGGACTCACCAGAACCACCTGCCTGACAGGCCAAAATCAACAGCTGGCTATGAGAGAACCACCTGGCAGACAATCCGCAATAACCTGCCAGGCATGCAGGAACCACCTCTCAGACGTAAGAGAACCACGTGCCGGACACGCTGGAACCACGTCCTGGACAGACTGGAACCACCTGCCGGACATGCCTGGACCACCTGCCGAGCACGCCGGAACCACCTGCTCGACTCGCAGGACCCATGTGCCAGACACGCCAAAATGAACTGCCGGCTACACCAGAACCACTTACCGGACACTCCGGAATAACCTGCCCGGCATGCCAGAACCACCTCTCAGAAGTGCCAGAAGCACGTGCTGGACATGCCGGAACAACCTATCGGACAGAACGGAACAACCTGCCGGACACACCAAAATCACCTGCGGGCTACGCCAGAACCACTTGGAGGACTCTCCGGGAAAACCTGCCGGGCATGCTGGAACCACCTCTCAGACGTGCCTGAACCACGTGGCGGACACTCCGGAAACGCATGTCGGGCCGGCCGGAACCACCTCTCAGACGTGCCAGAACCTCATGCCGGACACCCCAGAACCACCTGCTGGACAGACCGGAAACACCTGCTGGACACGCCGGAACCACATGTTCGACTCGCTGGAACCACATTCTGGACATGGCAAAATCACCTGCCGCCTATGCCAGAACCGCTTGGCGAACACTCCGGAATCACCTGTCAGGCATGCCGGAACCACCTCTCAGACCTGCCAGAACCACATGCCAATGACACCGGAAGCACCTGCCGAGCATGCCGGAAGCACCTGCTCGACTCGCCAGAACCACCTGTCGGACACGCCAAAATCACCTGCCGGCTACGCCACAGCCAGTTGGTGAACACTCCGGAAACACCTGCCGGGCTGGCTGGAACCACCTGCCAGCTACGCCAGAACCACTTGGCGGAGACTCCAGAAACACCTGTTGGGCCAGCTGGAACCACCTCTCAGACGTGCCAGAACCATGTGCCTGAGATGCTGGAACCACACCCCGAACAGACCGAAACCACCTGCCAGACCCAACTGAAGCACCTGCCGAGCACGCAGGAACAACCTGCTCGCCTCGCCGGAACCACCTGCCGGGTGCAGCGGAAGCACCTGCCGAGCGCGCCGGAGCCACCTGCTCGCCTCGCCGGAACCACCTGCCGGGCCCAGCGGAAGCACCTGCCGAGCGCGCCGGAGCCACCTGCTCGCCTCGCCGGAACCACGTGCCGGGCCCTAACCCTAACCCTAACCCTAACCCTATCCCCAAACCCTAACCCTAACCCTAACCCCTAACCCTAAGCCTAACCCTAAACCCTAACCCAACCGTAACCCTAACCCTAACCCTACCCCTAACCCTAACCCCTAACCCCAAACCCTAAACCCTAACCCTAACCGTAACCCTAACCCTATCCCTAACCCTAACCTGACGGACAGGCTGGAACCAGCTGCTCAACTCGCCGGAACCACCTGCCAGGCATGCCAGAACCACCTGCCAAGCACGCCGGAGCCACCTGCTGGACTCACCAGAACCACCTGCCTGACAGGCCAAAATCAACAGCTGGCTATGAGAGAACCACCTGGCAGACAATCCGCAATAACCTGCCAGGCATGCAGGAACCACCTCTCAGACGTAAGAGAACCACGTGCCGGACACGCTGGAACCACGTCCTGGACAGACTGGAACCACCTGCCGGACATGCCTGGACCACCTGCCGAGCACGCCGGAACCACCTGCTCGACTCGCAGGACCCATGTGCCAGACACGCCAAAATGAACTGCCGGCTACACCAGAACCACTTACCGGACACTCCGGAATAACCTGCCCGGCATGCCAGAACCACCTCTCAGAAGTGCCAGAAGCACGTGCTGGACATGCCGGAACAACCTATCGGACAGAACGGAACAACCTGCCGGACACACCAAAATCACCTGCGGGCTACGCCAGAACCACTTGGAGGACTCTCCGGGAAAACCTGCCGGGCATGCTGGAACCACCTCTCAGACGTGCCTGAACCACGTGGCGGACACTCCGGAAACGCATGTCGGGCCGGCCGGAACCACCTCTCAGACGTGCCAGAACCTCATGCCGGACACCCCAGAACCACCTGCTGGACAGACCGGAAACACCTGCCGGACACGCCGGAACCACATGTTCGACTCGCTGGAACCACATTCTGGACATGGCAAAATCACCTGCCGCCTATGCCAGAACCGCTTGGCGAACACTCCGGAATCACCTGTCAGGCATGCCGGAACCACCTCTCAGACCTGCCAGAACCACATGCCAATGACACCGGAAGCACCTGCCGAGCATGCCGGAAGCACCTGCTCGACTCGCCAGAACCACCTGTCGGACACGCCAAAATCACCTGCCGGCTACGCCACAGCCAGTTGGTGAACACTCCGGAAACACCTGCCGGGCTGGCTGGAACCACCTGCCAGTCACGCCAACATCACCTGCCAGCTACGCCAGAACCACTTGGCGGAGACTCCAGAAACACCTGTTGGGCCAGCCGGAACCACCTCTCAGACGTGCCAGAACCATGTGCCTGAGATGCTGGAACCACACCCCAAACAGACCGAAACCACCTGCCAGACCCAACTGAACCACCTGCCGAGCACGCAGGAACAACCTGCTCGCCTCGCCGGAACCACATGCCGGGCGCAGCGGAAGCACCTGCCGAGCGCGCCGGAGCCACCTGCTCGCCTCGCCGGAACCACCTGCCCGGCGCGCCGGAGCCACCTGCTCGCCTCGCCGGAACCACCTGCCAGGCCCAGCAGAAGCACCTGCCGGGCGCGCCGGAGCCACCTGCTCGCCTCGCCGGAACCACCTGCCGGGCCCAGCGGAAGCACGTGCCAAGCACGCCGGAGCCACCTGCTCGCCTCGCCGGAACCACCTGCCGGGCCCAGCGGAAGCACCTGCCGAGCGCGCCGGAGCCACCTGCTCGCCTCGCCGGAACCACGTGCCGGGCCCTAACCCTAACCCTAACCCTAACCCTATCCCCAAACCCTAACCCTAACCCTAACCCCTAACCCTAAGCGTAACCCTACACCCTAACCCAACCGTAACCCTAACCCTAACCCTACCCCTAACCCTAACCCCTAACCCCAAACCCTAAACCCTAACCCTAACCGTAACCCTAACCCTATCCCTAACCCTAACCTGACGGACAGGCTGGAACCAGCTGCTCAACTCGCCGGAACCACCTGCCAGACATGCCAGAACCACCTGCCGAGCACGCCGGAGCCACCTGCTGGACTCACCAGAACCACCTGCCTGACAGGCCAAAATCAACAGCTGGCTATGAGAGAACCACCTGGCAGACAATCCGCAATAACCTGCCAGGCATGCAGGAACCACCTCTCAGACGTAAGAGAACCACGTGCCGGACACGCTGGAACCACGTCCTGGACAGACTGGAACCACCTGCCGGACATGCCTGGACCACCTGCCGAGCACGCCGGAACCACCTGCTCGACTCGCAGGACCCATGTGCCAGACACGCCAAAATGAACTGCCGGCTACACCAGAACCACTTACCGGACACTCCGGAATAACCTGCCCGGCATGCCAGAACCACCTCTCAGAAGTGCCAGAAGCACGTGCTGGACATGCCGGAACAACCTATCGGACAGAACGGAACAACCTGCCAGACACACCAAAATCACCTGCGGGCTACGCCAGAACCACTTGGAGGACTCTCCGGGAAAACCTGCCGGGCATGCTGGAACCACCTCTCAGACGTGCCTGAACCACGTGGCGGACACTCCGGAAACGCATGTCGGGCCGGCCGGAACCACCTCTCAGACGTGCCAGAACCTCATGCCGGACACCCCAGAACCACCTGCTGGACAGACCGGAAACACCTGCCGGACACGCCGGAACCACATGTTCGACTCGCTGGAACCACATTCTGGACATGGCAAAATCACCTGCCGCCTATGCCAGAACCGCTTGGCGAACACTCCGGAATCACCTGTCAGGCATGCCGGAACCACCTCTCAGACCTGCCAGAACCACATGCCAATGACACCGGAAGCACCTGCCGAGCATGCCGGAAGCACCTGCTCGACTCGCCAGAACCACCTGTCGGACACGCCAAAATCACCTGCCGGCTACGCCACAGCCAGTTGGTGAACACTCCGGAAACACCTGCCGGGCTGGCTGGAACCACCTGCCAGTCACGCCAACATCACCTGCCAGCTACGCCAGAACCACTTGGCGGAGACTCCAGAAACACCTGTTGGGCCAGCCGGAACCACCTCTCAGACGTGCCAGAACCATGTGCCTGAGATGCTGGAACCACACCCCAAACAGACCGAAACCACCTGCCAGACCCAACTGAACCACCTGCCAAGCACGCAGGAACAACCTGCTCGCCTCGCCGGAACCACATGCCGGGCGCAGCGGAAGCACCTGCCGAGCGCGCCGGAGCCACCTGCTCGCCTCGCCGGAACCACCTGCCCGGCGCGCCGGAGCCACCTGCTCGCCTCGCCGGAACCACCTGCCAGGCCCAGCAGAAGCACCTGCCGGGCGCGCCGGAGCCACCTGCTCGCCTCGCCGGAACCACGTGCCGGGCCCTAACCCTAACCCTAACCCTAACCCTATCCCCAAACCCTAACCCTAACCCTAACCCCTAACCCTAAGCCTAACCCTAAACCCTAACCCAACCGTAACCCTAACCCTAACCCTACCCCTAACCCTAACCCCTAACCCCAAACCCTAAACCCTAACCCTAACCGTAACCCTAACCCTATCCCTAACCCTAACCTGACGGACAGGCTGGAACCAGCTGCTCAACTCGCCGGAACCACCTGCCAGACATGCCAGAACCACCTGCCGAGCACGCCGGAGCCACCTGCTGGACTCACCAGAACCACCTGCCTGACAGGCCAAAATCAACAGCTGGCTATGAGAGAACCACCTGGCAGACAATCCGCAATAACCTGCCAGGCATGCAGGAACCACCTCTCAGACGTAAGAGAACCACGTGCCGGACACGCTGGAACCACGTCCTGGACAGACTGGAACCACCTGCCGGACATGCCTGGACCACCTGCCGAGCACGCCGGAACCACCTGCTCGACTCGCAGGACCCATGTGCCAGACACGCCAAAATGAACTGCCGGCTACACCAGAACCACTTACCGGACACTCCGGAATAACCTGCCCGGCATGCCAGAACCACCTCTCAGAAGTGCCAGAAGCACGTGCTGGACATGCCGGAACAACCTATCGGACAGAACGGAACAACCTGCCGGACACACCAAAATCACCTGCGGGCTACGCCAGAACCACTTGGAGGACTCTCCGGGAAAACCTGCCGGGCATGCTGGAACCACCTCTCAGACGTGCCTGAACCACGTGGCGGACACTCCGGAAACGCATGTCGGGCCGGCCGGAACCACCTCTCAGACGTGCCAGAACCTCATGCCGGACACCCCAGAACCACCTGCTGGACAGACCGGAAACACCTGCCGGACACGCCGGAACCACATGTTCGACTCGCTGGAACCACATTCTGGACATGGCAAAATCACCTGCCGCCTATGCCAGAACCGCTTGGCGAACACTCCGGAATCACCTGTCAGGCATGCCGGAACCACCTCTCAGACCTGCCAGAACCACATGCCAATGACACCGGAAGCACCTGCCGAGCATGCCGGAAGCACCTGCTCGACTCGCCAGAACCACCTGTCGGACACGCCAAAATCACCTGCCGGCTACGCCACAGCCAGTTGGTGAACACTCCGGAAACACCTGCCGGGCTGGCTGGAACCACCTGCCAGTCACGCCAACATCACCTGCCAGCTACGCCAGAACCACTTGGCGGAGACTCCAGAAACACCTGTTGGGCCAGCCGGAACCACCTCTCAGACGTGCCAGAACCATGTGCCTGAGATGCTGGAACCACACCCCAAACAGACCGAAACCACCTGCCAGACCCAACTGAACCACCTGCCAAGCACGCAGGAACAACCTGCTCGCCTCGCCGGAACCACATGCCGGGCGCAGCGGAAGCACCTGCCGAGCGCGCCGGAGCCACCTGCTCGCCTCGCCGGAACCACCTGCCCGGCGCGCCGGAGCCACCTGCTCGCCTCGCCGGAACCACCTGCCAGGCCCAGCAGAAGCACCTGCCGGGCGCGCCGGAGCCACCTGCTCGCCTCGCCGGAACCACGTGCCGGGCCCTAACCCTAACCCTAACCCTAACCCTATCCCCAAACCCTAACCCTAACCCTAACCCCTAACCCTAAGCCTAACCCTAAACCCTAACCCAACCGTAACCCTAACCCTAACCCTACCCCTAACCCTAACCCCTAACCCCAAACCCTAAACCCTAACCCTAACCGTAACCCTAACCCTATCCCTAACCCTAACCTGACGGACAGGCTGGAACCAGGTGCTCAACTCGCCGGAACCACCTGCCAGACATGCCAGAACCACCTGCCGAGCACGCCGGAGCCACCTGCTGGACTCACCAGAACCACCTGCCTGACAGGCCAAAATCAACAGCTGGCTATGAGAGAACCACCTGGCAGACAATCCGCAATAACCTGCCAGGCATGCAGGAACCACCTCTCAGACGTAAGAGAACCACGTGCCGGACACGCTGGAACCACGTCCTGGACAGACTGGAACCACCTGCCGGACATGCCTGGACCACCTGCCGAGCACGCCGGAACCACCTGCTCGACTCGCAGGACCCATGTGCCAGACACGCCAAAATGAACTGCCGGCTACACCAGAACCACTTACCGGACACTCCGGAATAACCTGCCCGGCATGCCAGAACCACCTCTCAGAAGTGCCAGAAGCACGTGCTGGACATGCCGGAACAACCTATCGGACAGAACGGAACAACCTGCCGGACACACCAAAATCACCTGCGGGCTACGCCAGAACCACTTGGAGGACTCTCCGGGAAAACCTGCCGGGCATGCTGGAACCACCTCTCAGACGTGCCTGAACCACGTGGCGGACACTCCGGAAACGCATGTCGGGCCGGCCGGAACCACCTCTCAGACGTGCCAGAACCTCATGCCGGACACCCCAGAACCACCTGCTGGACAGACCGGAAACACCTGCCGGACACGCCGGAACCACATGTTCGACTCGCTGGAACCACATTCTGGACATGGCAAAATCACCTGCCGCCTATGCCAGAACCGCTTGGCAAACACTCCGGAATCACCTGTCAGGCATGCCGGAACCACCTCTCAGACCTGCCAGAACCACATGCCAATGACACCGGAAGCACCTGCCGAGCATGCCGGAAGCACCTGCTCGACTCGCCAGAACCACCTGTCGGACACGCCAAAATCACCTGCCGGCTACGCCACAGCCAGTTGGTGAACACTCCGGAAACACCTGCCGGGCTGGCTGGAACCACCTGCCAGTCACGCCAACATCACCTGCCAGCTACGCCAGAACCACTTGGCGGAGACTCCAGAAACACCTGTTGGGCCAGCCGGAACCACCTCTCAGACGTGCCAGAACCATGTGCCTGAGATGCTGGAACCACACCCCGAACAGACCGAAACCACCTGCCAGACCCAACTGAACCACCTGCCGAGCACGCAGGAACAACCTGCTCGCCTCGCCGGAACCACCTGCCGGGCGCAGCGGAAGCACCTGCCGAGCGCGCCGGAGCCACCTGCTCGCCTCGCCGGAACCACCTGCCGGTCCCAGCGGAAGCACGTGCCAAGCACGCCGGAGCCACCTGCTCGCCTCGCCGGAACCACCTGCCGGGCCCTAACCCTAACCCTAACCCTAACCCTATCCCCAATCCCTAACCCTAACCCTAACCCCTAACCCTAAGCCTAACCCTAAACCCTAACCCAACCGTAACCCTAACCCTAACCCTACCCCTAACCCTAACCCCTAACCCCAAACCCTAAACCCTAACCCTAACCGTAACCCTAACCCTATCCCTAACCCTAACCTGACGGACAGGCTGGAACCAGCTGCTCAACTCGCCGGAACCACCTGCCAGACATGCCAGAACCACCTGCCGAGCACGCCGGAGCCACCTGCTGGACTCACCAGAACCACCTGCCTGACAGGCCAAAATCAACAGCTGGCTATGAGAGAACCACCTGGCAGACAATCCGCAATAACCTGCCAGGCATGCAGGAACCACCTCTCAGACGTAAGAGAACCACGTGCCGGACACGCTGGAACCACGTCCTGGACAGACTGGAACCACCTGCCGGACATGCCTGGACCACCTGCCGAGCACGCCGGAACCACCTGCTCGACTCGCAGGACCCATGTGCCAGACACGCCAAAATGAACTGCCGGCTACACCAGAACCACTTACCGGACACTCCGGAATAACCTGCCCGGCATGCCAGAACCACCTCTCAGAAGTGCCAGAAGCACGTGCTGGACATGCCGGAACAACCTATCGGACAGAACGGAACAACCTGCCGGACACACCAAAATCACCTGCGGGCTATGCCAGAACCACTTGGAGGACTCTCCGGGAAAACCTGCCGGGCATGCTGGAACCACCTCTCAGACGTGCCTGAACCACGTGGCGGACACTCCGGAAACGCATGTCGGGCCGGCCGGAACCACCTCTCAGACGTGCCAGAACCTCATGCCGGACACCCCAGAACCACCTGCTGGACAGACCGGAAACACCTGCCGGACACGCCGGAACCACATGTTCGACTCGCTGGAACCACATTCTGGACATGGCAAAATCACCTGCCGCCTATGCCAGAACCGCTTGGCGAACACTCCGGAATCACCTGTCAGGCATGCCGGAACCACCTCTCAGACCTGCCAGAACCACATGCCAATGACACCGGAAGCACCTGCCGAGCATGCCGGAAGCACCTGCTCGACTCGCCAGAACCACCTGTCGGACACGCCAAAATCACCTGCCGGCTACGCCACAGCCAGTTGGTGAACACTCCGGAAACACCTGCCGGGCTGGCTGGAACCACCTGCCAGTCACGCCAACATCACCTGCCAGCTACGCCAGAACCACTTGGCGGGGACTCCAGAAACACCTGTTGGGCCAGCCGGAACCACCTCTCAGACGTGCCAGAACCATGTGCCTGAGATGCTGGAACCACACCCCAAACAGACCGAAACCACCTGCCAGACCCAACTGAACCACCTGCCAAGCACGCAGGAACAACCTGCTCGCCTCGCCGGAACCACATGCCGGGCGCAGCGGAAGCACCTGCCGAGCACGCCGGAGCCACCTGCTCGCCTCGCCGGAACCACCTGCCCGGCGCGCCGGAGCCACCTGCTCGCCTCGCCGGAACCACCTGCCAGGCCCAGCAGAAGCACCTGCCGGGCGCGCCGGAGCCACCTGCTCGCCTCGCCGGAACCACGTGCCGGGCCCTAACCCTAACCCTAACCCTAACCCTATCCCCAAACCCTAACCCTAACCCTAACCCCTAACCCTAAGCCTAACCCTAAACCCTAACCCAACCGTAACCCTAACCCTAACCCTACCCCTAACCCTAACCCCTAACCCCAAACCCTAAACCCTAACCCTAACCGTAACCCTAACCCTATCCCTAACCCTAACCTGACGGACAGGCTGGAACCAGCTGCTCAACTCGCCGGAACCACCTGCCAGACATGCCAGAACCACCTGCCGAGCACGCCGGAGCCACCTGCTGGACTCACCAGAACCACCTGCCTGACAGGCCAAAATCAACAGCTGGCTATGAGAGAACCACCTGGCAGACAATCCGCAATAACCTGCCAGGCATGCAGGAACCACCTCTCAGACGTAAGAGAACCACGTGCCGGACACGCTGGAACCACGTCCTGGACAGACTGGAACCACCTGCCGGACATGCCTGGACCACCTGCCGAGCACGCCGGAACCACCTGCTCGACTCGCAGGACCCATGTGCCAGACACGCCAAAATGAACTGCCGGCTACACCAGAACCACTTACCGGACACTCCGGAATAACCTGCCCGGCATGCCAGAACCACCTCTCAGAAGTGCCAGAAGCACGTGCTGGACATGCCGGAACAACCTATCGGACAGAACGGAACAACCTGCCGGACACACCAAAATCACCTGCGGGCTACGCCAGAACCACTTGGAGGACTCTCCGGGAAAACCTGCCGGGCATGCTGGAACCACCTCTCAGACGTGCCTGAACCACGTGGCGGACACTCTGGAAACGCATGTCGGGCCGGCCGGAACCACCTCTCAGACGTGCCAGAACCTCATGCCGGACACCCCAGAACCACCTGCTGGACAGACCGGAAACACCTGCCGGACACGCCGGAACCACATGTTCGACTCGCTGGAACCACATTCTGGACATGGCAAAATCACCTGCCGCCTATGCCAGAACCGCTTGGCGAACACTCCGGAATCACCTGTCAGGCATGCCGGAACCACCTCTCAGACCTGCCAGAACCACATGCCAATGACACCGGAAGCACCTGCCGAGCATGCCGGAAGCACCTGCTCGACTCGCCAGAACCACCTGTCGGACACGCCAAAATCACCTGCCGGCTACGCCACAGCCAGTTGGTGAACACTCCGGAAACACCTGCCGGGCTGGCTGGAACCACCTGCCAGTCACGCCAACATCACCTGCCAGCTACGCCAGAACCACTTGGCGGAGACTCCAGAAACACCTGTTGGGCCAGCCGGAACCACCTCTCAGACGTGCCAGAACCATGTGCCTGAGATGCTGGAACCACACCCCAAACAGACCGAAACCACCTGCCAGACCCAACTGAACCACCTGCCAAGCACGCAGGAACAACCTGCTCGCCTCGCCGGAACCACATGCCGGGCGCAGCGGAAGCACCTGCCGAGCGCGCCGGAGCCACCTGCTCGCCTCGCCGGAACCACCTGCCCGGCGCGCCGGAGCCACCTGCTCGCCTCGCCGGAACCACCTGCCAGGCCCAGCAGAAGCACCTGCCGGGCGCGCCGGAGCCACCTGCTCGCCTCGCCGGAACCACGTGCCGGGCCCTAACCCTAACCCTAACCCTAACCCTATCCCCAAACCCTAACCCTAACCCTAACCCCTAACCCTAAGCCTAACCCTAAACCCTAACCCAACCGTAACCCTAACCCTAACCCTACCCCTAACCCTAACCCCTAACCCCAAACCCTAAACCCTAACCCTAACCGTAACCCTAACCCTATCCCTAACCCTAACCTGACGGACAGGCTGGAACCAGCTGCTCAACTCGCCGGAACCACCTGCCAGACATGCCAGAACCACCTGCCGAGCACGCCGGAGCCACCTGCTGGACTCACCAGAACCACCTGCCTGACAGGCCAAAATCAACAGCTGGCTATGAGAGAACCACCTGGCAGACAATCCGCAATAACCTGCCAGGCATGCAGGAACCACCTCTCAGACGTAAGAGAACCACGTGCCGGACACGCTGGAACCACGTCCTGGACAGACTGGAACCACCTGCCGGACATGCCTGGACCACCTGCCGAGCACGCCGGAACCACCTGCTCGACTCGCAGGACCCATGTGCCAGACACGCCAAAATGAACTGCCGGCTACACCAGAACCACTTACCGGACACTCCGGAATAACCTGCCCGGCATGCCAGAACCACCTCTCAGAAGTGCCAGAAGCACGTGCTGGACATGCCGGAACAACCTATCGGACAGAACGGAACAACCTGCCGGACACACCAAAATCACCTGCGGGCTACGCCAGAACCACTTGGAGGACTCTCCGGGAAAACCTGCCGGGCATGCTGGAACCACCTCTCAGACGTGCCTGAACCACGTGGCGGACACTCCGGAAACGCATGTCGGGCCGGCCGGAACCACCTCTCAGACGTGCCAGAACCTCATGCCGGACACCCCAGAACCACCTGCTGGACAGACCGGAAACACCTGCCGGACACGCCGGAACCACATGTTCGACTCGCTGGAACCACATTCTGGACATGGCAAAATCACCTGCCGCCTATGCCAGAACCGCTTGGCGAACACTCCGGAATCACCTGTCAGGCATGCCGGAACCACCTCTCAGACCTGCCAGAACCACATGCCAATGACACCGGAAGCACCTGCCGAGCATGCCGGAAGCACCTGCTCGACTCGCCAGAACCACCTGTCGGACACGCCAAAATCACCTGCCGGCTACGCCACAGCCAGTTGGTGAACACTCCGGAAACACCTGCCGGGCTGGCTGGAACCACCTGCCAGTCACACCAACATCACCTGCCAGCTACGCCAGAACCACTTGGCGGAGACTCCAGAAACACCTGTTGGGCCAGCCGGAACCACCTCTCAGACGTGCCAGAACCATGTGCCTGAGATGCTGGAACCACACCCCAAACAGACCGAAACCACCTGCCAGACCCAACTGAACCACCTGCCAAGCACGCAGGAACAACCTGCTCGCCTCGCCGGAACCACATGCCGGGCGCAGCGGAAGCACCTGCCGAGCGCGCCGGAGCCACCTGCTCGCCTCGCCGGAACCACCTGCCCGGCGCGCCGGAGCCACCTGCTCGCCTCGCCGGAACCACCTGCCAGGCCCAGCAGAAGCACCTGCCGGGCGCGCCGGAGCCACCTGCTCGCCTCGCCGGAACCACGTGCCGGGCCCTAACCCTAACCCTAACCCTAACCCTATCCCCAAACCCTAACCCTAACCCTAACCCCTAACCCTAAGCCTAACCCTAAACCCTAACCCAACCGTAACCCTAACCCTAACCCTACCCCTAACCCTAACCCCTAACCCCAAACCCTAAACCCTAACCCTAACCGTAACCCTAACCCTATCCCTAACCCTAACCTGACGGACAGGCTGGAACCAGCTGCTCAACTCGCCGGAACCACCTGCCAGACATGCCAGAACCACCTGCCGAGCACGCCGGAGCCACCTGCTGGACTCACCAGAACCACCTGCCTGACAGGCCAAAATCAACAGCTGGCTATGAGAGAACCACCTGGCAGACAATCCGCAATAACCTGCCAGGCATGCAGGAACCACCTCTCAGACGTAAGAGAACCACGTGCCGGACACGCTGGAACCACGTCCTGGACAGACTGGAACCACCTGCCGGACATGCCTGGACCACCTGCCGAGCACGCCGGAACCACCTGCTCGACTCGCAGGACCCATGTGCCAGACACGCCAAAATGAACTGCCGGCTACACCAGAACCACTTACCGGACACTCCGGAATAACCTGCCCGGCATGCCAGAACCACCTCTCAGAAGTGCCAGAAGCACGTGCTGGACATGCCGGAACAACCTATCGGACAGAACGGAACAACCTGCCGGACACACCAAAATCACCTGCGGGCTACGCCAGAACCACTTGGAGGACTCTCCGGGAAAACCTGCCGGGCATGCTGGAACCACCTCTCAGACGTGCCTGAACCACGTGGCGGACACTCTGGAAACGCATGTCGGGCCGGCCGGAACCACCTCTCAGACGTGCCAGAACCTCATGCCGGACACCCCAGAACCACCTGCTGGACAGACCGGAAACACCTGCCGGACACGCCGGAACCACATGTTCGACTCGCTGGAACCACATTCTGGACATGGCAAAATCACCTGCCGCCTATGCCAGAACCGCTTGGCGAACACTCCGGAATCACCTGTCAGGCATGCCGGAACCACCTCTCAGACCTGCCAGAACCACATGCCAATGACACCGGAAGCACCTGCCGAGCATGCCGGAAGCACCTGCTCGACTCGCCAGAACCACCTGTCGGACACGCCAAAATCACCTGCCGGCTACGCCACAGCCAGTTGGTGAACACTCCGGAAACACCTGCCGGGCTGGCTGGAACCACCTGCCAGTCACGCCAACATCACCTGCCAGCTACGCCAGAACCACTTGGCGGAGACTCCAGAAACACCTGTTGGGCCAGCCGGAACCACCTCTCAGACGTGCCAGAACCATGTGCCTGAGATGCTGGAACCACACCCCAAACAGACCGAAACCACCTGCCAGACCCAACTGAACCACCTGCCAAGCACGCAGGAACAACCTGCTCGCCTCGCCAGAACCACATGCCGGGCGCAGCGGAAGCACCTGCCGAGCGCGCCGGAGCCACCTGCTCGCCTCGCCGGAACCACCTGCCCGGCGCGCCGGAGCCACCTGCTCGCCTCGCCGGAACCACCTGCCAGGCCCAGCAGAAGCACCTGCCGGGCGCGCCGGAGCCACCTGCTCGCCTCGCCGGAACCACGTGCCGGGCCCTAACCCTAACCCTAACCCTAACCCTATCCCCAAACCCTAACCCTAACCCTAACCCCTAACCCTAAGCCTAACCCTAAACCCTAACCCAACCGTAACCCTAACCCTAACCCTACCCCTAACCCTAACCCCTAACCCCAAACCCTAAACCCTAACCCTAACCGTAACCCTAACCCTATCCCTAACCCTAACCTGACGGACAGGCTGGAACCAGCTGCTCAACTCGCCGGAACCACCTGCCAGACATGCCAGAACCACCTGCCGAGCACGCCGGAGCCACCTGCTGGACTCACCAGAACCACCTGCCTGACAGGCCAAAATCAACAGCTGGCTATGAGAGAACCACCTGGCAGACAATCCGCAATAACCTGCCAGGCATGCAGGAACCACCTCTCAGACGTAAGAGAACCACGTGCCGGACACGCTGGAACCACGTCCTGGACAGACTGGAACCACCTGCCGGACATGCCTGGACCACCTGCCGAGCACGCCGGAACCACCTGCTCGACTCGCAGGACCCATGTGCCAGACACGCCAAAATGAACTGCCGGCTACACCAGAACCACTTACCGGACACTCCGGAATAACCTGCCCGGCATGCCAGAACCACCTCTCAGAAGTGCCAGAAGCACGTGCTGGACATGCCGGAACAACCTATCGGACAGAACGGAACAACCTGCCGGACACACCAAAATCACCTGCGGGCTACGCCAGAACCACTTGGAGGACTCTCCGGGAAAACCTGCCGGGCATGCTGGAACCACCTCTCAGACGTGCCTGAACCACGTGGCGGACACTCCGGAAACGCATGTCGGGCCGGCCGGAACCACCTCTCAGACGTGCCAGAACCTCATGCCGGACACCCCAGAACCACCTGCTGGACAGACCGGAAACACCTGCCGGACACGCCGGAACCACATGTTCGACTCGCTGGAACCACATTCTGGACATGGCAAAATCACCTGCCGCCTATGCCAGAACCGCTTGGCGAACACTCCGGAATCACCTGTCAGGCATGCCGGAACCACCTCTCAGACCTGCCAGAACCACATGCCAATGACACCGGAAGCACCTGCCGAGCATGCCGGAGGCACCTGCTCGACTCGCCAGAACCACCTGTCGGACACGCCAAAATCACCTGCCGGCTACGCCACAGCCAGTTGGTGAACACTCCGGAAACACCTGCCGGGCTGGCTGGAACCACCTGCCAGTCACGCCAACATCACCTGCCAGCTACGCCAGAACCACTTGGCGGAGACTCCAGAAACACCTGTTGGGCCAGCCGGAACCACCTCTCAGACGTGCCAGAACCATGTGCCTGAGATGCTGGAACCACACCCCGAACAGACCGAAACCACCTGCCAGACCCAACTGAACCACCTGCCGAGCACGCAGGAACAACCTGCTCGCCTCGCCGGAACCACCTGCCGGGCGCAGCGGAAGCACCTGCCGAGCGCGCCGGAGCCACCTGCTCGCCTCGCCGGAACCACCTGCCGGGCCCAGCGGAAGCACCTGCCGGGCGCGCCGGAGCCACCTGCTCGCCTCGCCGGAACCACCTGCCGGTCCCAGCGGAAGCACGTGCCAAGCACGCCGGAGCCACCTGCTCGCCTCGCCGGAACCACCTGCCGGGCCCTAACCCTAACCCTAACCCTAACCCTATCCCCAATCCCTAACCCTAACCCTAACCCCTAACCCTAAGCCTAACCCTAAACCCTAACCCAACCGTAACCCTAACCCTAACCCTACCCCTAACCCTAACCCCTAACCCCAAACCCTAAACCCTAACCCTAACCGTAACCCTAACCCTATCCCTAACCCTAACCTGACGGACAGGCTGGAACCAGCTGCTCAACTCGCCGGAACCACCTGCCAGACATGCCAGAACCACCTGCCGAGCACGCCGGAGCCACCTGCTGGACTCACCAGAACCACCTGCCTGACAGGCCAAAATCAACAGCTGGCTATGAGAGAACCACCTGGCAGACAATCCGCAATAACCTGCCAGGCATGCAGGAACCACCTCTCAGACGTAAGAGAACCACGTGCCGGACACGCTGGAACCACGTCCTGGACAGACTGGAACCACCTGCCGGACATGCCTGGACCACCTGCCGAGCACGCCGGAACCACCTGCTCGACTCGCAGGACCCATGTGCCAGACACGCCAAAATGAACTGCCGGCTACACCAGAACCACTTACCGGACACTCCGGAATAACCTGCCCGGCATGCCAGAACCACCTCTCAGAAGTGCCAGAAGCACGTGCTGGACATGCCGGAACAACCTATCGGACAGAACGGAACAACCTGCCGGACACACCAAAATCACCTGCGGGCTACGCCAGAACCACTTGGAGGACTCTCCGGGAAAACCTGCCGGGCATGCTGGAACCACCTCTCAGACGTGCCTGAACCACGTGGCGGACACTCCGGAAACGCATGTCGGGCCGGCCGGAACCACCTCTCAGACGTGCCAGAACCTCATGCCGGACACCCCAGAACCACCTGCTGGACAGACCGGAAACACCTGCCGGACACGCCGGAACCACATGTTCGACTCGCTGGAACCACATTCTGGACATGGCAAAATCACCTGCCGCCTATGCCAGAACCGCTTGGCGAACACTCCGGAATCACCTGTCAGGCATGCCGGAACCACCTCTCAGACCTGCCAGAACCACATGCCAATGACACCGGAAGCACCTGCCGAGCATGCCGGAAGCACCTGCTCGACTCGCCAGAACCACCTGTCGGACACGCCAAAATCACCTGCCGGCTACGCCACAGCCAGTTGGTGAACACTCCGGAAACACCTGCCGGGCTGGCTGGAACCACCTGCCAGTCACGCCAACATCACCTGCCAGCTACGCCAGAACCACTTGGCGGAGACTCCAGAAACACCTGTTGGGCCAGCCGGAACCACCTCTCAGACGTGCCAGAACCATGTGCCTGAGATGCTGGAACCACACCCCAAACAGACCGAAACCACCTGCCAGACCCAACTGAACCACCTGCCAAGCACGCAGGAACAACCTGCTCGCCTCGCCGGAACCACATGCCGGGCGCAGCGGAAGCACCTGCCGAGCGCGCCGGAGCCACCTGCTCGCCTCGCCGGAACCACCTGCCCGGCGCGCCGGAGCCACCTGCTCGCCTCGCCGGAACCACATGCCAGGCCCAGCAGAAGCACCTGCCGGGCGCGCCGGAGCCACCTGCTCGCCTCGCCGGAACCACGTGCCGGGCCCTAACCCTAACCCTAACCCTAACCCTATCCCCAAACCCTAACCCTAACCCTAACCCCTAACCCTAAGCCTAACCCTAAACCCTAACCCAACCGTAACCCTAACCCTAACCCTACCCCTAACCCTAACCCCTAACCCCAAACCCTAAACCCTAACCCTAACCGTAACCCTAACCCTATCCCTAACCCTAACCTGACGGACAGGCTGGAACCAGGTGCTCAACTCGCCGGAACCACCTGCCAGACATGCCAGAACCACCTGCCGAGCACGCCGGAGCCACCTGCTGGACTCACCAGAACCACCTGCCTGACAGGCCAAAATCAACAGCTGGCTATGAGAGAACCACCTGGCAGACAATCCGCAATAACCTGCCAGGCATGCAGGAACCACCTCTCAGACGTAAGAGAACCACGTGCCGGACACGCTGGAACCACGTCCTGGACAGACTGGAACCACCTGCCGGACATGCCTGGACCACCTGCCGAGCACGCCGGAACCACCTGCTCGACTCGCAGGACCCATGTGCCAGACACGCCAAAATGAACTGCCGGCTACACCAGAACCACTTACCGGACACTCCGGAATAACCTGCCCGGCATGCCAGAACCACCTCTCAGAAGTGCCAGAAGCACGTGCTGGACATGCCGGAACAACCTATCGGACAGAACGGAACAACCTGCCGGACACACCAAAATCACCTGCGGGCTACGCCAGAACCACTTGGAGGACTCTCCGGGAAAACCTGCCGGGCATGCTGGAACCACCTCTCAGACGTGCCTGAACCACGTGGCGGACACTCCGGAAACGCATGTCGGGCCGGCCGGAACCACCTCTCAGACGTGCCAGAACCTCATGCCGGACACCCCAGAACCACCTGCTGGACAGACCGGAAACACCTGCCGGACACGCCGGAACCACATGTTCGACTCGCTGGAACCACATTCTGGACATGGCAAAATCACCTGCCGCCTATGCCAGAACCGCTTGGCGAACACTCCGGAATCACCTGTCAGGCATGCCGGAACCACCTCTCAGACCTGCCAGAACCACATGCCAATGACACCGGAAGCACCTGCCGAGCATGCCGGAAGCACCTGCTCGACTCGCCAGAACCACCTGTCGGACACGCCAAAATCACCTGCCGGCTACGCCACAGCCAGTTGGTGAACACTACGGAAACACCTGCCGGGCTGGCTGGAACCACCTGCCAGTCACGCCAACATCACCTGCCAGCTACGCCAGAACCACTTGGCGGAGACTCCAGAAACACCTGTTGGGCCAGCCGGAACCACCTCTCAGACGTGCCAGAACCATGTGCCTGAGATGCTGGAACCACACCCCGAACAGACCGAAACCACCTGCCAGACCCAACTGAACCACCTGCCGAGCACGCAGGAACAACCTGCTCGCCTCGCCGGAAGCACCTGCCGGGCGCAGCGGAAGCACCTGCCGAGCGCGCCGGAGCCACCTGCTCGCCTCGCCGGAACCACCTGCCGGGCCCAGCGGAAGCACCTGCCGGGCGCGCCGGAGCCACCTGCTCGCCTCGCCGGAACCACCTGCCGGTCCCAGCGGAAGCACGTGCCAAGCACGCCGGAGCCACCTGCTCGCCTCGCCGGAACCACCTGCCGGGCCCTAACCCTAACCCTAACCCTAACCCTATCCCCAATCCCTAACCCTAACCCTAACCCCTAACCCTAAGCCTAACCCTAAACCCTAACCCAACCGTAACCCTAACCCTAACCCTACCCCTAACCCTAACCCCTAACCCCAAACCCTAAACCCTAACCCTAACCGTAACCCTAACCCTATCCCTAACCCTAACCTGACGGACAGGCTGGAACCAGCTGCTCAACTCGCCGGAACCACCTGCCAGACATGCCAGAACCACCTGCCGAGCACGCCGGAGCCACCTGCTGGACTCACCAGAACCACCTGCCTGACAGGCCAAAATCAACAGCTGGCTATGAGAGAACCACCTGGCAGACAATCCGCAATAACCTGCCAGGCATGCAGGAACCACCTCTCAGACGTAAGAGAACCACGTGCCGGACACGCTGGAACCACGTCCTGGACAGACTGGAACCACCTGCCGGACATGCCTGGACCACCTGCCGAGCACGCCGGAACCACCTGCTCGACTCGCAGGACCCATGTGCCAGACACGCCAAAATGAACTGCCGGCTACACCAGAACCACTTACCGGACACTCCGGAATAACCTGCCCGGCATGCCAGAACCACCTCTCAGAAGTGCCAGAAGCACGTGCTGGACATGCCGGAACAACCTATCGGACAGAACGGAACAACCTGCCGGACACACCAAAATCACCTGCGGGCTACGCCAGAACCACTTGGAGGACTCTCCGGGAAAACCTGCCGGGCATGCTGGAACCACCTCTCAGACGTGCCTGAACCACGTGGCGGACACTCCGGAAACGCATGTCGGGCCGGCCGGAACCACCTCTCAGACGTGCCAGAACCTCATGCCGGACACCCCAGAACCACCTGCTGGACAGACCGGAAACACCTGCCGGACACGCCGGAACCACATGTTCGACTCGCTGGAACCACATTCTGGACATGGCAAAATCACCTGCCGCCTATGCCAGAACCGCTTGGCGAACACTCCGGAATCACCTGTCAGGCATGCCGGAACCACCTCTCAGACCTGCCAGAACCACATGCCAATGACACCGGAAGCACCTGCCGAGCATGCCGGAAGCACCTGCTCGACTCGCCAGAACCACCTGTCGGACACGCCAAAATCACCTGCCGGCTACGCCACAGCCAGTTGGTGAACACTCCGGAAACACCTGCCGGGCTGGCTGGAACCACCTGCCAGTCACGCCAACATCACCTGCCAGCTACGCCAGAACCACTTGGCGGAGACTCCAGAAACACCTGTTGGGCCAGCCGGAACCACCTCTCAGACGTGCCAGAACCATGTGCCTGAGATGCTGGAACCACACCCCGAACAGACCGAAACCACCTGCCAGACCCAACTGAACCACGTGCCGAGCACGCAGGAACAACCTGCTCGCCTCGCCGGAACCACCTGCCGCGCGCAGCGGAAGCACCTGCCGAGCGCGCCGGAGCCACCTGCTCGCCTCGCCGGAACCACCTGCCCGGCGCGCCGGAGCCACCTGCTCGCCTCGCCGGAACCACCTGCCGGGCCCAGCGGAAGCACGTGCCAAGCACGCCGGAGCCACCTGCTCGCCTCGCCGGAACCACCTGTCGGGCCCAGCGGAAGCACCTGCCGAGCGCGCCGGAGCCACCTGCTCGCCTCACCAGAACCACGTGCCGGGCCCTAACCCTAACCCTAACCCTAACCCTATCCCCAAACCCTAACCCTAACCCTAACCCCTAACCCTAAGCCTAACCCTAAACCCTAACCCAACCGTAACCCTAACCCTAACCCTACCCCTAACCCTAACCCCTAACCCCAAACCCTAAACCCTAACCCTAACCGTAACCCTAACCCTATCCCTAACCCTAACCTGACGGACAGGCTGGAACCAGCTGCTCAACTCGCCGGAACCACCTGCCAGACATGCCAGAACCACCTGCCGAGCACGCCGGAGCCACCTGCTGGACTCACCAGAACCACCTGCCTGACAGGCCAAAATCAACAGCTGGCTATGAGAGAACCACCTGGCAGACAATCCGCAATAACCTGCCAGGCATGCAGGAACCACCTCTCAGACGTAAGAGAACCACGTGCCGGACACGCTGGAACCACGTCCTGGACAGACTGGAACCACCTGCCGGACATGCCTGGACCACCTGCCGAGCACGCCGGAACCACCTGCTCGACTCGCAGGACCCATGTGCCAGACACGCCAAAATGAACTGCCGGCTACACCAGAACCACTTACCGGACACTCCGGAATAACCTGCCCGGCATGCCAGAACCACCTCTCAGAAGTGCCAGAAGCACGTGCTGGACATGCCGGAACAACCTATCGGACAGAACGGAACAACCTGCCGGACACACCAAAATCACCTGCGGGCTACGCCAGAACCACTTGGAGGACTCTCCGGGAAAACCTGCCGGGCATGCTGGAACCACCTCTCAGACGTGCCTGAACCACGTGGCGGACACTCCGGAAACGCATGTCGGGCCGGCCGGAACCACCTCTCAGACGTGCCAGAACCTCAGGCCGGACACCCCAGAACCACCTGCTGGACAGACCGGAAACACCTGCCGGACACGCCGGAACCACATGTTCGACTCGCTGGAACCACATTCTGGACATGGCAAAATCACCTGCCGCCTATGCCAGAACCGCTTGGCGAACACTCCGGAATCACCTGTCAGGCATGCCGGAACCACCTCTCAGACCTGCCAGAACCACATGCCAATGACACCGGAAGCACCTGCCGAGCATGCCGGAAGCACCTGCTCGACTCGCCAGAACCACCTGTCGGACACGCCAAAATCACCTGCCGGCTACGCCACAGCCAGTTGGTGAACACTCCGGAAACACCTGCCGGGCTGGCTGGAACCACCTGCCAGTCACACCAACATCACCTGCCAGCTACGCCAGAACCACTTGGCGGAGACTCCAGAAACACCTGTTGGGCCAGCCGGAACCACCTCTCAGACGTGCCAGAACCATGTGCCTGAGATGCTGGAACCACACCCCAAACAGACCGAAACCACCTGCCAGACCCAACTGAACCACCTGCCAAGCACGCAGGAACAACCTGCTCGCCTCGCCGGAACCACATGCCGGGCGCAGCGGAAGCACCTGCCGAGCGCGCCGGAGCCACCTGCTCGCCTCGCCGGAACCACCTGCCCGGCGCGCCGGAGCCACCTGCTCGCCTCGCCGGAACCACCTGCCAGGCCCAGCAGAAGCACCTGCCGGGCGCGCCGGAGCCACCTGCTCGCCTCGCCGGAACCACGTGCCGGGCCCTAACCCTAACCCTAACCCTAACCCTATCCCCAAACCCTAACCCTAACCCTAACCCCTAACCCTAAGCCTAACCCTAAACCCTAACCCAACCGTAACCCTAACCCTAACCCTACCCCTAACCCTAACCCCTAACCCCAAACCCTAAACCCTAACCCTAACCGTAACCCTAACCCTATCCCTAACCCTAACCTGACGGACAGGCTGGAACCAGCTGCTCAACTCGCCGGAACCACCTGCCAGACATGCCAGAACCACCTGCCGAGCACGCCGGAGCCACCTGCTGGACTCACCAGAACCACCTGCCTGACAGGCCAAAATCAACAGCTGGCTATGAGAGAACCACCTGGCAGACAATCCGCAATAACCTGCCAGGCATGCAGGAACCACCTCTCAGACGTAAGAGAACCACGTGCCGGACACGCTGGAACCACGTCCTGGACAGACTGGAACCACCTGCCGGACATGCCTGGACCACCTGCCGAGCACGCCGGAACCACCTGCTCGACTCGCAGGACCCATGTGCCAGACACGCCAAAACGAACTGCCGGCTACACCAGAACCACTTACCGGACACTCCGGAATAACCTGCCCGGCATGCCAGAACCACCTCTCAGAAGTGCCAGAAGCACGTGCTGGACATGCCGGAACAACCTATCGGACAGAACGGAACAACCTGCCGGACACACCAAAATCACCTGCGGGCTACGCCAGAACCACTTGGAGGACTCTCCGGGAAAACCTGCCGGGCATGCTGGAACCACCTCTCAGACGTGCCTGAACCACGTGGCGGACACTCCGGAAACGCATGTCGGGCCGGCCGGAACCACCTCTCAGACGTGCCAGAACCTCAGGCCGGACACCCCAGAACCACCTGCTGGACAGACCGGAAACACCTGCCGGACACGCCGGAACCACATGTTCGACTCGCTGGAACCACATTCTGGACATGGCAAAATCACCTGCCGCCTATGCCAGAACCGCTTGGCGAACACTCCGGAATCACCTGTCAGGCATGCCGGAACCACCTCTCAGACATGCCAGAACCACATGCCAATGACACCGGAAGCACCTGCCGAGCATGCCGGAAGCACCTGCTCGACTCGCCAGAACCACCTGTCGGACACGCCAAAATCACCTGCCGGCTACGCCACAGCCAGTTGGTGAACACTCCGGAAACACCTGCCGGGCTGGCTGGAACCACCTGCCAGTCACACCAACATCACCTGCCAGCTACGCCAGAACCACTTGGCGGAGACTCCAGAAACACCTGTTGGGCCAGCCGGAACCACCTCTCAGACGTGCCAGAACCATGTGCCTGAGATGCTGGAACCACACCCCAAACAGACCGAAACCACCTGCCAGACCCAACTGAACCACCTGCCAAGCACGCAGGAACAACCTGCTCGCCTCGCCGGAACCACATGCCGGGCGCAGCGGAAGCACCTGCCGAGCGCGCCGGAGCCACCTGCTCGCCTCGCCGGAACCACCTGCCCGGCGCGCCGGAGCCACCTGCTCGCCTCGCCGGAACCACCTGCCAGGCCCAGCAGAAGCACCTGCCGGGCGCGCCGGAGCCACCTGCTCGCCTCGCCGGAACCACATGCCGGGCCCTAACCCTAACCCTAACCCTAACCCTATCCCCAAACCCTAACCCTAACCCTAACCCCTAACCCTAAGCCTAACCCTAAACCCTAACCCAACCGTAACCCTAACCCTAACCCTACCCCTAACCCTAACCCCTAACCCCAAACCCTAAACCCTAACCCTAACCGTAACCCTAACCCTATCCCTAACCCTAACCTGACGGACAGGCTGGAACCAGCTGCTCAACTCGCCGGAACCACCTGCCAGACATGCCAGAACCACCTGCCGAGCACGCCGGAGCCACCTGCTGGACTCACCAGAACCACCTGCCTGACAGGCCAAAATCAACAGCTGGCTATGAGAGAACCACCTGGCAGACAATCCGCAATAACCTGCCAGGCATGCAGGAACCACCTCTCAGACGTAAGAGAACCACGTGCCGGACACGCTGGAACCACGTCCTGGACAGACTGGAACCACCTGCCGGACATGCCTGGACCACCTGCCGAGCACGCCGGAACCACCTGCTCGACTCGCAGGACCCATGTGCCAGACACGCCAAAACGAACTGCCGGCTACACCAGAACCACTTACCGGACACTCCGGAATAACCTGCCCGGCATGCCAGAACCACCTCTCAGAAGTGCCAGAAGCACGTGCTGGACATGCCGGAACAACCTATCGGACAGAACGGAACAACCTGCCGGACACACCAAAATCACCTGCGGGCTACGCCAGAACCACTTGGAGGACTCTCCGGGAAAACCTGCCGGGCATGCTGGAACCACCTCTCAGACGTGCCTGAACCACGTGGCGGACACTCCGGAAACGCATGTCGGGCCGGCCGGAACCACCTCTCAGACGTGCCAGAACCTCAGGCCGGACACCCCAGAACCACCTGCTGGACAGACCGGAAACACCTGCCGGACACGCCGGAACCACATGTTCGACTCGCTGGAACCACATTCTGGACATGGCAAAATCACCTGCCGCCTATGCCAGAACCGCTTGGCGAACACTCCGGAATCACCTGTCAGGCATGCCGGAACCACCTCTCAGACATGCCAGAACCACATGCCAATGACACCGGAAGCACCTGCCGAGCATGCGGGAAGCACCTGCTCGACTCGCCAGAACCACCTGTCGGACACGCCAAAATCACCTGCCGGCTACGCCACAGCCAGTTGGTGAACACTCCGGAAACACCTGCCGGGCTGGCTGGAGCCACCTGCCAGTCACGCCAACATCACCTGCCAGCTACGCCAGAACCACTTGGCGGAGACTCCAGAAACACCTGTTGGGCCAGCCGGAACCACCTCTCAGACGTGCCAAAACCATGTGCCTGAGATGCTGGAACCACACCCCGAACAGACCGAAACCACCTGCCAGACCCAACTGAACCACCTGCCGAGCACGCAGGAACAACCTGCTCGACTCGCCGGAACCACCTGCCGGGCGCAGCGGAAGCACCTGCCGAGCGCGCCGGAGCCACCTGCTCGCCTCGCCGGAACCACCTGCCGGGCGCAGCGGAAGCACCTGCCGGGCGCGCCGGAGCCACCTGCTCGGCTCGCCGGAACCACCTGCCGGGCCCTAACCCTAACCCTAACCCTAACCCTATCCCCAAACCCTAACCCTAACCCTAACCCCTAACCCTAAGCCTAACCCTAAACCCTAACCCAACCGTAACCCTAACCCTAACCCTACCCCTAACCCTAACCCCTAACCCCAAACCCTAAACCCTAACCCTAACCGTAACCCTAACCCTATCCCTAACCCTAACCTGACGGACAGGCTGGAACCAGCTGCTCAACTCGCCGGAACCACCTGCCAGACATGCCAGAACCACCTGCCGAGCACGCCGGAGCCACCTGCTGGACTCACCAGAACCACCTGCCTGACAGGCCAAAATCAACAGCTGGCTATGAGAGAACCACCTGGCAGACAATCCGCAATAACCTGCCAGGCATGCAGGAACCACCTCTCAGACGTAAGAGAACCACGTGCCGGACACGCTGGAACCACGTCCTGGACAGACTGGAACCACCTGCCGGACATGCCTGGACCACCTGCCGAGCACGCCGGAACCACCTGCTCGACTCGCAGGACCCATGTGCCAGACACGCCAAAACGAACTGCCGGCTACACCAGAACCACTTACCGGACACTCCGGAATAACCTGCCCGGCATGCCAGAACCACCTCTCAGAAGTGCCAGAAGCACGTGCTGGACATGCCGGAACAACCTATCGGACAGAACGGAACAACCTGCCGGACACACCAAAATCACCTGCGGGCTACGCCAGAACCACTTGGAGGACTCTCCGGGAAAACCTGCCGGGCATGCTGGAACCACCTCTCAGACGTGCCTGAACCACGTGGCGGACACTCCGGAAACGCATGTCGGGCCGGCCGGAACCACCTCTCAGACGTGCCAGAACCTCAGGCCGGACACCCCAGAACCACCTGCTGGACAGACCGGAAACACCTGCCGGACACGCCGGAACCACATGTTCGACTCGCTGGAACCACATTCTGGACATGGCAAAATCACCTGCCGCCTATGCCAGAACCGCTTGGCGAACACTCCGGAATCACCTGTCAGGCATGCCGGAACCACCTCTCAGACATGCCAGAACCACATGCCAATGACACCGGAAGCACCTGCCGAGCATGCCGGAAGCACCTGCTCGACTCGCCAGAACCACCTGTCGGACACGCCAAAATCACCTGCCGGCTACGCCACAGCCAGTTGGTGAACACTCCGGAAACACCTGCCGGGCTGGCTGGAGCCACCTGCCAGTCACGCCAACATCACCTGCCAGCTACGCCAGAACCACTTGGCGGAGACTCCAGAAACACCTGTTGGGCCAGCCGGAACCACCTCTCAGACGTGCCAAAACCATGTGCCTGAGATGCTGGAACCACACCCCGAACAGACCGAAACCACCTGCCAGACCCAACTGAACCACCTGCCGAGCACGCAGGAACAACCTGCTCGCCTCGCCGGAACCACCTGCCGGGCGCAGCGGAAGCACCTGCCGAGCGCGCCGGAGCCACCTGCTCGCCTCGCCGGAACCACCTGCCGGGCGCAGCGGAAGCACCTGCCGGGCGCGCCGGAGCCACCTGCTCGGCTCGCCGGAACCACCTGCCGGGCCCTAACCCTAACCCTAACCCTAACCCTATCCCCAAACCCTAACCCTAACCCTAACCCCTAACCCTAAGCCTAACCCTAAACCCTAACCCAACCGTAACCCTAACCCTAACCCTACCCCTAACCCTAACCCCTAACCCCAAACCCTAAACCCTAACCCTAACCGTAACCCTAACCCTATCCCTAACCCTAACCTGACGGACAGGCTGGAACCAGCTGCTCAACTCGCCGGAACCACCTGCCAGACATGCCAGAACCACCTGCCGAGCACGCCGGAGCCACCTGCTGGACTCACCAGAACCACCTGCCTGACAGGCCAAAATCAACAGCTGGCTATGAGAGAACCACCTGGCAGACAATCCGCAATAACCTGCCAGGCATGCAGGAACCACCTCTCAGACGTAAGAGAACCACGTGCCGGACACGCTGGAACCACGTCCTGGACAGACTGGAACCACCTGCCGGACATGCCTGGACCACCTGCCGAGCACGCCGGAACCACCTGCTCGACTCGCAGGACCCATGTGCCAGACACGCCAAAACGAACTGCCGGCTACACCAGAACCACTTACCGGACACTCCGGAATAACCTGCCCGGCATGCCAGAACCACCTCTCAGAAGTGCCAGAAGCACGTGCTGGACATGCCGGAACAACCTATCGGACAGAACGGAACAACCTGCCGGACACACCAAAATCACCTGCGGGCTACGCCAGAACCACTTGGAGGACTCTCCGGGAAAACCTGCCGGGCATGCTGGAACCACCTCTCAGACGTGCCTGAACCACGTGGCGGACACTCCGGAAACGCATGTCGGGCCGGCCGGAACCACCTCTCAGACGTGCCAGAACCTCAGGCCGGACACCCCAGAACCACCTGCTGGACAGACCGGAAACACCTGCCGGACACGCCGGAACCACATGTTCGACTCGCTGGAACCACATTCTGGACATGGCAAAATCACCTGCCGCCTATGCCAGAACCGCTTGGCGAACACTCCGGAATCACCTGTCAGGCATGCCGGAACCACCTCTCAGACATGCCAGAACCACATGCCAATGACACCGGAAGCACCTGCCGAGCATGCCGGAAGCACCTGCTCGACTCGCCAGAACCACCTGTCGGACACGCCAAAATCACCTGCCGGCTACGCCACAGCCAGTTGGTGAACACTCCGGAAACACCTGCCGGGCTGGCTGGAGCCACCTGCCAGTCACGCCAACATCACCTGCCAGCTACGCCAGAACCACTTGGCGGAGACTCCAGAAACACCTGTTGGGCCAGCCGGAACCACCTCTCAGACGTGCCAAAACCATGTGCCTGAGATGCTGGAACCACACCCCGAACAGACCGAAACCACCTGCCAGACCCAACTGAACCACCTGCCGAGCACGCAGGAACAACCTGCTCGCCTCGCCGGAACCACCTGCCGGGCGCAGCGGAAGCACCTGCCGAGCGCGCCGGAGCCACCTGCTCGCCTCGCCGGAACCACCTGCCGGGCGCAGCGGAAGCACCTGCCGGGCGCGCCGGAGCCACCTGCTCGGCTCGCCGGAACCACCTGCCGGGCCCTAACCCTAACCCTAACCCTAACCCTATCCCCAAACCCTAACCCTAACCCTAACCCCTAACCCTAAGCCTAACCCTAAACCCTAACCCAACCGTAACCCTAACCCTAACCCTACCCCTAACCCTAACCCCTAACCCCAAACCCTAAACCCTAACCCTAACCGTAACCCTAACCCTATCCCTAACCCTAACCTGACGGACAGGCTGGAACCAGCTGCTCAACTCGCCGGAACCACCTGCCAGACATGCCAGAACCACCTGCCGAGCACGCCGGAGCCACCTGCTGGACTCACCAGAACCACCTGCCTGACAGGCCAAAATCAACAGCTGGCTATGAGAGAACCACCTGGCAGACAATCCGCAATAACCTGCCAGGCATGCAGGAACCACCTCTCAGACGTAAGAGAACCACGTGCCGGACACGCTGGAACCACGTCCTGGACAGACTGGAACCACCTGCCGGACATGCCTGGACCACCTGCCGAGCACGCCGGAACCACCTGCTCGACTCGCAGGACCCATGTGCCAGACACGCCAAAACGAACTGCCGGCTACACCAGAACCACTTACCGGACACTCCGGAATAACCTGCCCGGCATGCCAGAACCACCTCTCAGAAGTGCCAGAAGCACGTGCTGGACATGCCGGAACAACCTATCGGACAGAACGGAACAACCTGCCGGACACACCAAAATCACCTGCGGGCTACGCCAGAACCACTTGGAGGACTCTCCGGGAAAACCTGCCGGGCATGCTGGAACCACCTCTCAGACGTGCCTGAACCACGTGGCGGACACTCCGGAAACGCATGTCGGGCCGGCCGGAACCACCTCTCAGACGTGCCAGAACCTCAGGCCGGACACCCCAGAACCACCTGCTGGACAGACCGGAAACACCTGCCGGACACGCCGGAACCACATGTTCGACTCGCTGGAACCACATTCTGGACATGGCAAAATCACCTGCCGCCTATGCCAGAACCGCTTGGCGAACACTCCGGAATCACCTGTCAGGCATGCCGGAACCACCTCTCAGACATGCCAGAACCACATGCCAATGACACCGGAAGCACCTGCCGAGCATGAGGGAAGCACCTGCTCGACTCGCCAGAACCACCTGTCGGACACGCCAAAATCACCTGCCGGCTACGCCACAGCCAGTTGGTGAACACTCCGGAAACACCTGCCGGGCTGGCTGGAGCCACCTGCCAGTCACGCCAACATCACCTGCCAGCTACGCCAGAACCACTTGGCGGAGACTCCAGAAACACCTGTTGGGCCAGCCGGAACCACCTCTCAGACGTGCCAAAACCATGTGCCTGAGATGCTGGAACCACACCCCGAACAGACCGAAACCACCTGCCAGACCCAACTGAACCACCTGCCGAGCACGCAGGAACAACCTGCTCGCCTCGCCGGAACCACCTGCCGGGCGCAGCGGAAGCACCTGCCGAGCGCGCCGGAGCCACCTGCTCGCCTCGCCGGAACCACCTGCCGGGCGCAGCGGAAGCACCTGCCGGGCGCGCCGGAGCCACCTGCTCGGCTCGCCGGAACCACCTGCCGGGCCCTAACCCTAACCCTAACCCTAACCCTATCCCCAAACCCTAACCCTAACCCTAACCCCTAACCCTAAGCCTAACCCTAAACCCTAACCCAACCGTAACCCTAACCCTAACCCTACCCCTAACCCTAACCCCTAACCCCAAACCCTAAACCCTAACCCTAACCGTAACCCTAACCCTATCCCTAACCCTAACCTGACGGACAGGCTGGAACCAGCTGCTCAACTCGCCGGAACCACCTGCCAGACATGCCAGAACCACCTGCCGAGCACGCCGGAGCCACCTGCTGGACTCACCAGAACCACCTGCCTGACAGGCCAAAATCAACAGCTGGCTATGAGAGAACCACCTGGCAGACAATCCGCAATAACCTGCCAGGCATGCAGGAACCACCTCTCAGACGTAAGAGAACCACGTGCCGGACACGCTGGAACCACGTCCTGGACAGACTGGAACCACCTGCCGGACATGCCTGGACCACCTGCCGAGCACGCCGGAACCACCTGCTCGACTCGCAGGACCCATGTGCCAGACACGCCAAAACGAACTGCCGGCTACACCAGAACCACTTACCGGACACTCCGGAATAACCTGCCCGGCATGCCAGAACCACCTCTCAGAAGTGCCAGAAGCACGTGCTGGACATGCCGGAACAACCTATCGGACAGAACGGAACAACCTGCCGGACACACCAAAATCACCTGCGGGCTACGCCAGAACCACTTGGAGGACTCTCCGGGAAAACCTGCCGGGCATGCTGGAACCACCTCTCAGACGTGCCTGAACCACGTGGCGGACACTCCGGAAACGCATGTCGGGCCGGCCGGAACCACCTCTCAGACGTGCCAGAACCTCATGCCGGACACCCCAGAACCACCTGCTGGACAGACCGGAAACACCTGCCGGACACGCCGGAACCACATGTTCGACTCGCTGGAACCACATTCTGGACATGGCAAAATCACCTGCCGCCTATGCCAGAACCGCTTGGCGAACACTCCGGAATCACCTGTCAGGCATGCCGGAACCACCTCTCAGACATGCCAGAACCACATGCCAATGACACCGGAAGCACCTGCCGAGCATGAGGGAAGCACCTGCTCGACTCGCCAGAACCACCTGTCGGACACGCCAAAATCACCTGCCGGCTACGCCACAGCCAGTTGGTGAACACTCCGGAAACACCTGCCGGGCTGGCTGGAGCCACCTGCCAGTCACGCCAACATCACCTGCCAGCTACGCCAGAACCACTTGGCGGAGACTCCAGAAACACCTGTTGGGCCAGCCGGAACCACCTCTCAGACGTGCCAAAACCATGTGCCTGAGATGCTGGAACCACACCCCGAACAGACCGAAACCACCTGCCAGACCCAACTGAACCACCTGCCGAGCACGCAGGAACAACCTGCTCGACTCGCCGGAACCACCTGCCGGGCGCAGCGGAAGCACCTGCCGAGCGCGCCGGAGCCACCTGCTCGCCTCGCCGGAACCACCTGCCGGGCGCAGCGGAAGCACCTGCCGGGCGCGCCGGAGCCACCTGCTCGGCTCGCCGGAACCACCTGCCGGGCCCTAACCCTAACCCTAACCCTAACCCTATCCCCAAACCCTAACCCTAACCCTAACCCCTAACCCTAAGCCTAACCCTAAACCCTAACCCAACCGTAACCCTAACCCTAACCCTACCCCTAACCCTAACCCCTAACCCCAAACCCTAAACCCTAACCCTAACCGTAACCCTAACCCTATCCCTAACCCTA
The DNA here is from genome assembly GCF_041296235.1 of Equus asinus. Taxonomy (NCBI): domain Eukaryota; kingdom Metazoa; phylum Chordata; class Mammalia; order Perissodactyla; family Equidae; genus Equus; species Equus asinus. Next base: position 133,727 of record NW_027225487.1, on the reverse strand, counting down.
ACCTGACGGACAGGCTGGAACCAGCTGCTCAACTCGCCGGAACCACCTGCCAGACATGCCAGAACCACCTGCCGAGCACGCCGGAGCCACCTGCTGGACTCACCAGAACCACCTGCCTGACAGGCCAAAATCAACAGCTGGCTATGAGAGAACCACCTGGCAGACAATCCGCAATAACCTGCCAGGCATGCAGGAACCACCTCTCAGACGTAAGAGAACCACGTGCCGGACACGCTGGAACCACGTCCTGGACAGACTGGAACCACCTGCCGGACATGCCTGGACCACCTGCCGAGCACGCCGGAACCACCTGCTCGACTCGCAGGACCCATGTGCCAGACACGCCAAAACGAACTGCCGGCTACACCAGAACCACTTACCGGACACTCCGGAATAACCTGCCCGGCATGCCAGAACCACCTCTCAGAAGTGCCAGAAGCACGTGCTGGACATGCCGGAACAACCTATCGGACAGAACGGAACAACCTGCCGGACACACCAAAATCACCTGCGGGCTACGCCAGAACCACTTGGAGGACTCTCCGGGAAAACCTGCCGGGCATGCTGGAACCACCTCTCAGACGTGCCTGAACCACGTGGCGGACACTCCGGAAACGCATGTCGGGCCGGCCGGAACCACCTCTCAGACGTGCCAGAACCTCATGCCGGACACCCCAGAACCACCTGCTGGACAGACCGGAAACACCTGCCGGACACGCCGGAACCACATGTTCGACTCGCTGGAACCACATTCTGGACATGGCAAAATCACCTGCCGCCTATGCCAGAACCGCTTGGCGAACACTCCGGAATCACCTGTCAGGCATGCCGGAACCACCTCTCAGACATGCCAGAACCACATGCCAATGACACCGGAAGCACCTGCCGAGCATGAGGGAAGCACCTGCTCGACTCGCCAGAACCACCTGTCGGACACGCCAAAATCACCTGCCGGCTACGCCACAGCCAGTTGGTGAACACTCCGGAAACACCTGCCGGGCTGGCTGGAGCCACCTGCCAGTCACGCCAACATCACCTGCCAGCTACGCCAGAACCACTTGGCGGAGACTCCAGAAACACCTGTTGGGCCAGCCGGAACCACCTCTCAGACGTGCCAAAACCATGTGCCTGAGATGCTGGAACCACACCCCGAACAGACCGAAACCACCTGCCAGACCCAACTGAACCACCTGCCGAGCACGCAGGAACAACCTGCTCGACTCGCCGGAACCACCTGCCGGGCGCAGCGGAAGCACCTGCCGAGCGCGCCGGAGCCACCTGCTCGCCTCGCCGGAACCACCTGCCGGGCGCAGCGGAAGCACCTGCCGGGCGCGCCGGAGCCACCTGCTCGGCTCGCCGGAACCACCTGCCGGGCCCTAACCCTAACCCTAACCCTAACCCTATCCCCAAACCCTAACCCTAACCCTAACCCCTAACCCTAAGCCTAACCCTAAACCCTAACCCAACCGTAACCCTAACCCTAACCCTACCCCTAACCCTAACCCCTAACCCCAAACCCTAAACCCTAACCCTAACCGTAACCCTAACCCTATCCCTAACCCTAACCTGACGGACAGGCTGGAACCAGCTGCTCAACTCGCCGGAACCACCTGCCAGACATGCCAGAACCACCTGCCGAGCACGCCGGAGCCACCTGCTGGACTCACCAGAACCACCTGCCTGACAGGCCAAAATCAACAGCTGGCTATGAGAGAACCACCTGGCAGACAATCCGCAATAACCTGCCAGGCATGCAGGAACCACCTCTCAGACGTAAGAGAACCACGTGCCGGACACGCTGGAACCACGTCCTGGACAGACTGGAACCACCTGCCGGACATGCCTGGACCACCTGCCGAGCACGCCGGAACCACCTGCTCGACTCGCAGGACCCATGTGCCAGACACGCCAAAACGAACTGCCGGCTACACCAGAACCACTTACCGGACACTCCGGAATAACCTGCCCGGCATGCCAGAACCACCTCTCAGAAGTGCCAGAAGCACGTGCTGGACATGCCGGAACAACCTATCGGACAGAACGGAACAACCTGCCGGACACACCAAAATCACCTGCGGGCTACGCCAGAACCACTTGGAGGACTCTCCGGGAAAACCTGCCGGGCATGCTGGAACCACCTCTCAGACGTGCCTGAACCACGTGGCGGACACTCCGGAAACGCATGTCGGGCCGGCCGGAACCACCTCTCAGACGTGCCAGAACCTCAGGCCGGACACCCCAGAACCACCTGCTGGACAGACCGGAAACACCTGCCGGACACGCCGGAACCACATGTTCGACTCGCTGGAACCACATTCTGGACATGGCAAAATCACCTGCCGCCTATGCCAGAACCGCTTGGCGAACACTCCGGAATCACCTGTCAGGCATGCCGGAACCACCTCTCAGACATGCCAGAACCACATGCCAATGACACCGGAAGCACCTGCCGAGCATGAGGGAAGCACCTGCTCGACTCGCCAGAACCACCTGTCGGACACGCCAAAATCACCTGCCGGCTACGCCACAGCCAGTTGGTGAACACTCCGGAAACACCTGCCGGGCTGGCTGGAGCCACCTGCCAGTCACGCCAACATCACCTGCCAGCTACGCCAGAACCACTTGGCGGAGACTCCAGAAACACCTGTTGGGCCAGCCGGAACCACCTCTCAGACGTGCCAAAACCATGTGCCTGAGATGCTGGAACCACACCCCGAACAGACCGAAACCACCTGCCAGACCCAACTGAACCACCTGCCGAGCACGCAGGAACAACCTGCTCGACTCGCCGGAACCACCTGCCGGGCGCAGCGGAAGCACCTGCCGAGCGCGCCGGAGCCACCTGCTCGCCTCGCCGGAACCACCTGCCGGGCGCAGCGGAAGCACCTGCCGGGCGCGCCGGAGCCACCTGCTCGGCTCGCCGGAACCACCTGCCGGGCCCTAACCCTAACCCTAACCCTAACCCTATCCCCAAACCCTAACCCTAACCCTAACCCCTAACCCTAAGCCTAACCCTAAACCCTAACCCAACCGTAACCCTAACCCTAACCCTACCCCTAACCCTAACCCCTAACCCCAAACCCTAAACCCTAACCCTAACCGTAACCCTAACCCTATCCCTAACCCTAACCTGACGGACAGGCTGGAACCAGCTGCTCAACTCGCCGGAACCACCTGCCAGACATGCCAGAACCACCTGCCGAGCACGCCGGAGCCACCTGCTGGACTCACCAGAACCACCTGCCTGACAGGCCAAAATCAACAGCTGGCTAGGAGAGAACCACCTGGCAGACAATCCGCAATAACCTGCCAGGCATGCAGGAACCACCTCTCAGACGTAAGAGAACCACGTGCCGGACACGCTGGAACCACGTCCTGGACAGACTGGAACCACCTGCCGGACATGCCTGGACCACCTGCCGAGCACGCCGGAACCACCTGCTCGACTCGCAGGACCCATGTGCCAGACACGCCAAAACGAACTGCCGGCTACACCAGAACCACTTACCGGACACTCCGGAATAACCTGCCCGGCATGCCAGAACCACCTCTCAGAAGTGCCAGAAGCACGTGCTGGACATGCCGGAACAACCTATCGGACAGAACGGAACAACCTGCCGGACACACCAAAATCACCTGCGGGCTACGCCAGAACCACTTGGAGGACTCTCCGGGAAAACCTGCCGGGCATGCTGGAACCACCTCTCAGACGTGCCTGAACCACGTGGCGGACACTCCGGAAACGCATGTCGGGCCGGCCGGAACCACCTCTCAGACGTGCCAGAACCTCAGGCCGGACACCCCAGAACCACCTGCTGGACAGACCGGAAACACCTGCCGGACACGCCGGAACCACATGTTCGACTCGCTGGAACCACATTCTGGACATGGCAAAATCACCTGCCGCCTATGCCAGAACCGCTTGGCGAACACTCCGGAATCACCTGTCAGGCATGCCGGAACCACCTCTCAGACATGCCAGAACCACATGCCAATGACACCGGAAGCACCTGCCGAGCATGAGGGAAGCACCTGCTCGACTCGCCAGAACCACCTCTCGGACACGCCAAAATCACCTGCCGGCTACGCCACAGCCAGTTGGTGAACACTCCGGAAACACCTGCCGGGCTGGCTGGAGCCACCTGCCAGTCACGCCAACATCACCTGCCAGCTACGCCAGAACCACTTGGCGGAGACTCCAGAAACACCTGTTGGGCCAGCCGGAACCACCTCTCAGACGTGCCAAAACCATGTGCCTGAGATGCTGGAACCACACCCCGAACAGACCGAAACCACCTGCCAGACCCAACTGAACCACCTGCCGAGCACGCAGGAACAACCTGCTCGACTCGCCGGAACCACCTGCCGGGCGCAGCGGAAGCACCTGCCGAGCGCGCCGGAGCCACCTGCTCGCCTCGCCGGAACCACCTGCCGGGCGCAGCGGAAGCACCTGCCGGGCGCGCCGGAGCCACCTGCTCGGCTCGCCGGAACCACCTGCCGGGCCCTAACCCTAACCCTAACCCTAACCCTATCCCCAAACCCTAACCCTAACCCTAACCCCTAACCCTAAGCCTAACCCTAAACCCTAACCCAACCGTAACCCTAACCCTAACCCTACCCCTAACCCTAACCCCTAACCCCAAACCCTAAACCCTAACCCTAACCGTAACCCTAACCCTATCCCTAACCCTAACCTGACGGACAGGCTGGAACCAGCTGCTCAACTCGCCGGAACCACCTGCCAGACATGCCAGAACCACCTGCCGAGCACGCCGGAGCCACCTGCTGGACTCACCAGAACCACCTGCCTGACAGGCCAAAATCAACAGCTGGCTAGGAGAGAACCACCTGGCAGACAATCCGCAATAACCTGCCAGGCATGCAGGAACCACCTCTCAGACGTAAGAGAACCACGTGCCGGACACGCTGGAACCACGTCCTGGACAGACTGGAACCACCTGCCGGACATGCCTGGACCACCTGCCGAGCACGCCGGAACCACCTGCTCGACTCGCAGGACCCATGTGCCAGACACGCCAAAACGAACTGCCGGCTACACCAGAACCACTTACCGGACACTCCGGAATAACCTGCCCGGCATGCCAGAACCACCTCTCAGAAGTGCCAGAAGCACGTGCTGGACATGCCGGAACAACCTATCGGACAGAACGGAACAACCTGCCGGACACACCAAAATCACCTGCGGGCTACGCCAGAACCACTTGGAGGACTCTCCGGGAAAACCTGCCGGGCATGCTGGAACCACCTCTCAGACGTGCCTGAACCACGTGGCGGACACTCCGGAAACGCATGTCGGGCCGGCCGGAACCACCTCTCAGACGTGCCAGAACCTCAGGCCGGACACCCCAGAACCACCTGCTGGACAGACCGGAAACACCTGCCGGACACGCCGGAACCACATGTTCGACTCGCTGGAACCACATTCTGGACATGGCAAAATCACCTGCCGCCTATGCCAGAACCGCTTGGCGAACACTCCGGAATCACCTGTCAGGCATGCCGGAACCACCTCTCAGACATGCCAGAACCACATGCCAATGACACCGGAAGCACCTGCCGAGCATGAGGGAAGCACCTGCTCGACTCGCCAGAACCACCTCTCGGACACGCCAAAATCACCTGCCGGCTACGCCACAGCCAGTTGGTGAACACTCCGGAAACACCTGCCGGGCTGGCTGGAGCCACCTGCCAGTCACGCCAACATCACCTGCCAGCTACGCCAGAACCACTTGGCGGAGACTCCAGAAACACCTGTTGGGCCAGCCGGAACCACCTCTCAGACGTGCCAAAACCATGTGCCTGAGATGCTGGAACCACACCCCGAACAGACCGAAACCACCTGCCAGACCCAACTGAACCACCTGCCGAGCACGCAGGAACAACCTGCTCGACTCGCCGGAACCACCTGCCGGGCGCAGCGGAAGCACCTGCCGAGCGCGCCGGAGCCACCTGCTCGCCTCGCCGGAACCACCTGCCGGGCGCAGCGGAAGCACCTGCCGGGCGCGCCGGAGCCACCTGCTCGGCTCGCCGGAACCACCTGCCGGGCCCTAACCCTAACCCTAACCCTAACCCTATCCCCAAACCCTAACCCTAACCCTAACCCCTAACCCTAAGCCTAACCCTAAACCCTAACCCAACCGTAACCCTAACCCTAACCCTACCCCTAACCCTAACCCCTAACCCCAAACCCTAAACCCTAACCCTAACCGTAACCCTAACCCTATCCCTAACCCTAACCTGACGGACAGGCTGGAACCAGCTGCTCAACTCGCCGGAACCACCTGCCAGACATGCCAGAACCACCTGCCGAGCACGCCGGAGCCACCTGCTGGACTCACCAGAACCACCTGCCTGACAGGCCAAAATCAACAGCTGGCTAGGAGAGAACCACCTGGCAGACAATCCGCAATAACCTGCCAGGCATGCAGGAACCACCTCTCAGACGTAAGAGAACCACGTGCCGGACACGCTGGAACCACGTCCTGGACAGACTGGAACCACCTGCCGGACATGCCTGGACCACCTGCCGAGCACGCCGGAACCACCTGCTCGACTCGCAGGACCCATGTGCCAGACACGCCAAAACGAACTGCCGGCTACACCAGAACCACTTACCGGACACTCCGGAATAACCTGCCCGGCATGCCAGAACCACCTCTCAGAAGTGCCAGAAGCACGTGCTGGACATGCCGGAACAACCTATCGGACAGAACGGAACAACCTGCCGGACACACCAAAATCACCTGCGGGCTACGCCAGAACCACTTGGAGGACTCTCCGGGAAAACCTGCCGGGCATGCTGGAACCACCTCTCAGACGTGCCTGAACCACGTGGCGGACACTCCGGAAACGCATGTCGGGCCGGCCGGAACCACCTCTCAGACGTGCCAGAACCTCATGCCGGACACCCCAGAACCACCTGCTGGACAGACCGGAAACACCTGCCGGACACGCCGGAACCACATGTTCGACTCGCTGGAACCACATTCTGGACATGGCAAAATCACCTGCCGCCTATGCCAGAACCGCTTGGCGAACACTCCGGAATCACCTGTCAGGCATGCCGGAACCACCTCTCAGACATGCCAGAACCACATGCCAATGACACCGGAAGCACCTGCCGAGCATGAGGGAAGCACCTGCTCGACTCGCCAGAACCACCTGTCGGACACGCCAAAATCACCTGCCGGCTACGCCACAGCCAGTTGGTGAACACTCCGGAAACACCTGCCGGGCTGGCTGGAGCCACCTGCCAGTCACGCCAACATCACCTGCCAGCTACGCCAGAACCACTTGGCGGAGACTCCAGAAACACCTGTTGGGCCAGCCGGAACCACCTCTCAGACGTGCCAAAACCATGTGCCTGAGATGCTGGAACCACACCCCGAACAGACCGAAACCACCTGCCAGACCCAACTGAACCACCTGCCGAGCACGCAGGAACAACCTGCTCGACTCGCCGGAACCACCTGCCGGGCGCAGCGGAAGCACCTGCCGAGCGCGCCGGAGCCACCTGCTCGCCTCGCCGGAACCACCTGCCGGGCGCAGCGGAAGCACCTGCCGGGCGCGCCGGAGCCACCTGCTCGGCTCGCCGGAACCACCTGCCGGGCCCTAACCCTAACCCTAACCCTAACCCTATCCCCAAACCCTAACCCTAACCCTAACCCCTAACCCTAAGCCTAACCCTAAACCCTAACCCAACCGTAACCCTAACCCTAACCCTACCCCTAACCCTAACCCCTAACCCCAAACCCTAAACCCTAACCCTAACCGTAACCCTAACCCTATCCCTAACCCTAACCTGACGGACAGGCTGGAACCAGCTGCTCAACTCGCCGGAACCACCTGCCAGACATGCCAGAACCACCTGCCGAGCACGCCGGAGCCACCTGCTGGACTCACCAGAACCACCTGCCTGACAGGCCAAAATCAACAGCTGGCTAGGAGAGAACCACCTGGCAGACAATCCGCAATAACCTGCCAGGCATGCAGGAACCACCTCTCAGACGTAAGAGAACCACGTGCCGGACACGCTGGAACCACGTCCTGGACAGACTGGAACCACCTGCCGGACATGCCTGGACCACCTGCCGAGCACGCCGGAACCACCTGCTCGACTCGCAGGACCCATGTGCCAGACACGCCAAAACGAACTGCCGGCTACACCAGAACCACTTACCGGACACTCCGGAATAACCTGCCCGGCATGCCAGAACCACCTCTCAGAAGTGCCAGAAGCACGTGCTGGACATGCCGGAACAACCTATCGGACAGAACGGAACAACCTGCCGGACACACCAAAATCACCTGCGGGCTACGCCAGAACCACTTGGAGGACTCTCCGGGAAAACCTGCCGGGCATGCTGGAACCACCTCTCAGACGTGCCTGAACCACGTGGCGGACACTCCGGAAACGCATGTCGGGCCGGCCGGAACCACCTCTCAGACGTGCCAGAACCTCAGGCCGGACACCCCAGAACCACCTGCTGGACAGACCGGAAACACCTGCCGGACACGCCGGAACCACATGTTCGACTCGCTGGAACCACATTCTGGACATGGCAAAATCACCTGCCGCCTATGCCAGAACCGCTTGGCGAACACTCCGGAATCACCTGTCAGGCATGCCGGAACCACCTCTCAGACATGCCAGAACCACATGCCAATGACACCGGAAGCACCTGCCGAGCATGCGGGAAGCACCTGCTCGACTCGCCAGAACCACCTGTCGGACACGCCAAAATCACCTGCCGGCTACGCCACAGCCAGTTGGTGAACACTCCGGAAACACCTGCCGGGCTGGCTGGAGCCACCTGCCAGTCACGCCAACATCACCTGCCAGCTACGCCAGAACCACTTGGTGGAGACTCCAGAAACACCTGTTGGGCCAGCCGGAACCACCTCTCAGACGTGCCAAAACCATGTGCCTGAGATGCTGGAACCACACCCCGAACAGACCGAAACCACCTGCCAGACCCAACTGAACCACCTGCCGAGCACGCAGGAACAACCTGCTCGACTCGCCGGAACCACCTGCCGGGCGCAGCGGAAGCACCTGCCGAGCGCGCCGGAGCCACCTGCTCGCCTCGCCGGAACCACCTGCCGGGCGCAGCGGAAGCACCTGCCGGGCGCGCCGGAGCCACCTGCTCGGCTCGCCGGAACCACCTGCCGGGCCCTAACCCTAACCCTAACCCTAACCCTATCCCCAAACCCTAACCCTAACCCTAACCCCTAACCCTAAGCCTAACCCTAAACCCTAACCCAACCGTAACCCTAACCCTAACCCTACCCCTAACCCTAACCCCTAACCCCAAACCCTAAACCCTAACCCTAACCGTAACCCTAACCCTATCCCTAACCCTAACCTGACGGACAGGCTGGAACCAGCTGCTCAACTCGCCGGAACCACCTGCCAGACATGCCAGAACCACCTGCCGAGCACGCCGGAGCCACCTGCTGGACTCACCAGAACCACCTGCCTGACAGGCCAAAATCAACAGCTGGCTATGAGAGAACCACCTGGCAGACAATCCGCAATAACCTGCCAGGCATGCAGGAACCACCTCTCAGACGTAAGAGAACCACGTGCCGGACACGCTGGAACCACGTCCTGGACAGACTGGAACCACCTGCCGGACATGCCTGGACCACCTGCCGAGCACGCCGGAACCACCTGCTCGACTCGCAGGACCCATGTGCCAGACACGCCAAAACGAACTTCCGGCTACACCAGAACCACTTACCGGACACTCCGGAATAACCTGCCCGGCATGCCAGAACCACCTCTCAGAAGTGCCAGAAGCACGTGCTGGACATGCCGGAACAACCTATCGGACAGAACGGAACAACCTGCCGGACACACCAAAATCACCTGCGGGCTACGCCAGAACCACTTGGAGGACTCTCCGGGAAAACCTGCCGGGCATGCTGGAACCACCTCTCAGACGTGCCTGAACCACGTGGCGGACACTCCGGAAACGCATGTCGGGCCGGCCGGAACCACCTCTCAGACGTGCCAGAACCTCAGGCCGGACACCCCAGAACCACCTGCTGGACAGACCGGAAACACCTGCCGGACACGCCGGAACCACATGTTCGACTCGCTGGAACCACATTCTGGACATGGCAAAATCACCTGCCGCCTATGCCAGAACCGCTTGGCGAACACTCCGGAATCACCTGTCAGGCATGCCGGAACCACCTCTCAGACATGCCAGAACCACATGCCAATGACACCGGAAGCACCTGCCGAGCATGAGGGAAGCACCTGCTCGACTCGCCAGAACCACCTGTCGGACACGCCAAAATCACCTGCCGGCTACGCCACAGCCAGTTGGTGAACACTCCGGAAACACCTGCCGGGCTGGCTGGAGCCACCTGCCAGTCACGCCAACATCACCTGCCAGCTACGCCAGAACCACTTGGCGGAGACTCCAGAAACACCTGTTGGGCCAGCCGGAACCACCTCTCAGACGTGCCAAAACCATGTGCCTGAGATGCTGGAACCACACCCCGAACAGACCGAAACCACCTGCCAGACCCAACTGAACCACCTGCCGAGCACGCAGGAACAACCTGCTCGACTCGCCGGAACCACCTGCCGGGCGCAGCGGAAGCACCTGCCGAGCGCGCCGGAGCCACCTGCTCGCCTCGCCGGAACCACCTGCCGGGCGCAGCGGAAGCACCTGCCGGGCGCGCCGGAGCCACCTGCTCGGCTCGCCGGAACCACCTGCCGGGCCCTAACCCTAACCCTAACCCTAACCCTATCCCCAAACCCTAACCCTAACCCTAACCCCTAACCCTAAGCCTAACCCTAAACCCTAACCCAACCGTAACCCTAACCCTAACCCTACCCCTAACCCTAACCCCTAACCCCAAACCCTAAACCCTAACCCTAACCGTAACCCTAACCCTATCCCTAACCCTAACCTGACGGTCAGGCTGGAACCAGCTGCTCAACTCGCCGGAACCACCTGCCAGACATGCCAGAACCACCTGCCGAGCACGCCGGAGCCACCTGCTGGACTCACCAGAACCACCTGCCTGACAGGCCAAAATCAACAGCTGGCTATGAGAGAACCACCTGGCAGACAATCCGCAATAACCTGCCAGGCATGCAGGAACCACCTCTCAGACGTAAGAGAACCACGTGCCGGACACGCTGGAACCACGTCCTGGACAGACTGGAACCACCTGCCGGACATGCCTGGACCACCTGCCGAGCACGCCGGAACCACCTGCTCGACTCGCAGGACCCATGTGCCAGACACGCCAAAACGAACTGCCGGCTACACCAGAACCACTTACCGGACACTCCGGAATAACCTGCCCGGCATGCCAGAACCACCTCTCAGAAGTGCCAGAAGCACGTGCTGGACATGCCGGAACAACCTATCGGACAGAACGGAACAACCTGCCGGACACACCAAAATCACCTGCGGGCTACGCCAGAACCACTTGGAGGACTCTCCGGGAAAACCTGCCGGGCATGCTGGAACCACCTCTCAGACGTGCCTGAACCACGTGGCGGACACTCCGGAAACGCATGTCGGGCCGGCCGGAACCACCTCTCAGACGTGCCAGAACCTCATGCCGGACACCCCAGAACCACCTGCTGGACAGACCGGAAACACCTGCCGGACACGCCGGAACCACATGTTCGACTCGCTGGAACCACATTCTGGACATGGCAAAATCACCTGCCGCCTATGCCAGAACCGCTTGGCGAACACTCCGGAATCACCTGTCAGGCATGCCGGAACCACCTCTCAGACATGCCAGAACCACATGCCAATGACACCGGAAGCACCTGCCGAGCATGCGGGAAGCACCTGCTCGACTCGCCAGAACCACCTGTCGGACACGCCAAAATCACCTGCCGGCTACGCCACAGCCAGTTGGTGAACACTCCGGAAACACCTGCCGGGCTGGCTGGAGCCACCTGCCAGTCACGCCAACATCACCTGCCAGCTACGCCAGAACCACTTGGCGGAGACTCCAGAAACACCTGTTGGGCCAGCCGGAACCACCTCTCAGACGTGCCAAAACCATGTGCCTGAGATGCTGGAACCACACCCCGAACAGACCGAAACCACCTGCCAGACCCAACTGAACCACCTGCCGAGCACGCAGGAACAACCTGCTCGACTCGCCGGAACCACCTGCCGGGCGCAGCGGAAGCACCTGCCGAGCGCGCCGGAGCCACCTGCTCGCCTCGCCGGAACCACCTGCCGGGCGCAGCGGAAGCACCTGCCGGGCGCGCCGGAGCCACCTGCTCGGCTCGCCGGAACCACCTGCCGGGCCCTAACCCTAACCCTAACCCTAACCCTATCCCCAAACCCTAACCCTAACCCTAACCCCTAACCCTAAGCCTAACCCTAAACCCTAAGCCAACCGTAACCCTAACCCTAACCCTACCCCTAACCCTAACCCCTAACCCCAAACCCTAAACCCTAACCCTAACCGTAACCCTAACCCTATCCCTAACCCTAACCTGACGGACAGGCTGGAACCAGCTGCTCAACTCGCCGGAACCACCTGCCAGACATGCCAGAACCACCTGCCGAGCACGCCGGAGCCACCTGCTGGACTCACCAGAACCACCTGCCTGACAGGCCAAAATCAACAGCTGGCTATGAGAGAACCACCTGGCAGACAATCCGCAATAACCTGCCAGGCATGCAGGAACCACCTCTCAGACGTAAGAGAACCACGTGCCGGACACGCTGGAACCACGTCCTGGACAGACTGGAACCACCTGCCGGACATGCCTGGACCACCTGCCGAGCACGCCGGAACCACCTGCTCGACTCGCAGGACCCATGTGCCAGACACGCCAAAACGAACTTCCGGCTACACCAGAACCACTTACCGGACACTCCGGAATAACCTGCCCGGCATGCCAGAACCACCTCTCAGAAGTGCCAGAAGCACGTGCTGGACATGCCGGAACAACCTATCGGACAGAACGGAACAACCTGCCGGACACACCAAAATCACCTGCGGGCTACGCCAGAACCACTTGGAGGACTCTCCGGGAAAACCTGCCGGGCATGCTGGAACCACCTCTCAGACGTGCCTGAACCACGTGGCGGACACTCCGGAAACGCATGTCGGGCCGGCCGGAACCACCTCTCAGACGTGCCAGAACCTCAGGCCGGACACCCCAGAACCACCTGCTGGACAGACCGGAAACACCTGCCGGACACGCCGGAACCACATGTTCGACTCGCTGGAACCACATTCTGGACATGGCAAAATCACCTGCCGCCTATGCCAGAACCGCTTGGCGAACACTCCGGAATCACCTGTCAGGCATGCCGGAACCACCTCTCAGACATGCCAGAACCACATGCCAATGACACCGGAAGCACCTGCCGAGCATGCGGGAAGCACCTGCTCGACTCGCCAGAACCACCTGTCGGACACGCCAAAATCACCTGCCGGCTACGCCACAGCCAGTTGGTGAACACTCCGGAAACACCTGCCGGGCTGGCTGGAGCCACCTGCCAGTCACGCCAACATCACCTGCCAGCTACGCCAGAACCACTTGGCGGAGACTCCAGAAACACCTGTTGGGCCAGCCGGAACCACCTCTCAGACGTGCCAAAACCATGTGCCTGAGATGCTGGAACCACACCCCGAACAGACCGAAACCACCTGCCAGACCCAACTGAACCACCTGCCGAGCACGCAGGAACAACCTGCTCGACTCGCCGGAACCACCTGCCGGGCGCAGCGGAAGCACCTGCCGAGCGCGCCGGAGCCACCTGCTCGCCTCGCCGGAACCACCTGCCGGGCGCAGCGGAAGCACCTGCCGGGCGCGCCGGAGCCACCTGCTCGGCTCGCCGGAACCACCTGCCGGGCCCTAACCCTAACCCTAACCCTAACCCTAACCCTATCCCCAAACCCTAACCCTAACCCTAACCCCTAACCCTAAGCCTAACCCTAAACCCTAACCCAACCGTAACCCTAACCCTAACCCTACCCCTAACCCTAACCCCTAACCCCAAACCCTAAACCCTAACCCTAACCGTAACCCTAACCCTATCCCTAACCCTAACCTGACGGACAGGCTGGAACCAGCTGCTCAACTCGCCGGAACCACCTGCCAGACATGCCAGAACCACCTGCCGAGCACGCCGGAGCCACCTGCTGGACTCACCAGAACCACCTGCCTGACAGGCCAAAATCAACAGCTGGCTATGAGAGAACCACCTGGCAGACAATCCGCAATAACCTGCCAGGCATGCAGGAACCACCTCTCAGACATAAGAGAACCACGTGCCGGACACGCTGGAACCACGTCCTGGACAGACTGGAACCACCTGCCGGACATGCCTGGACCACCTGCCGAGCACGCCGGAACCACCTGCTCGACTCGCAGGACCCATGTGCCAGACACGCCAAAACGAACTGCCGGCTACACCAGAACCACTTACCGGACACTCCGGAATAACCTGCCCGGCATGCCAGAACCACCTCTCAGAAGTGCCAGAAGCACGTGCTGGACATGCCGGAACAACCTATCGGACAGAACGGAACAACCTGCCGGACACACCAAAATCACCTGCGGGCTACGCCAGAACCACTTGGAGGACTCTCCGGGAAAACCTGCCGGGCATGCTGGAACCACCTCTCAGACGTGCCTGAACCACGTGGCGGACACTCCGGAAACGCATGTCGGGCCGGCCGGAACCACCTCTCAGACGTGCCAGAACCTCAGGCCGGACACCCCAGAACCACCTGCTGGACAGACCGGAAACACCTGCCGGACACGCCGGAACCACATGTTCGACTCGCTGGAACCACATTCTGGACATGGCAAAATCACCTGCCGCCTATGCCAGAACCGCTTGGCGAACACTCCGGAATCACCTGTCAGGCATGCCGGAACCACCTCTCAGACATGCCAGAACCACATGCCAATGACACCGGAAGCACCTGCCGAGCATGAGGGAAGCACCTGCTCGACTCGCCAGAACCACCTGTCGGACACGCCAAAATCACCTGCCGGCTACGCCACAGCCAGTTGGTGAACACTCCGGAAACACCTGCCGGGCTGGCTGGAGCCACCTGCCAGTCACGCCAACATCACCTGCCAGCTACGCCAGAACCACTTGGCGGAGACTCCAGAAACACCTGTTGGGCCAGCCGGAACCACCTCTCAGACGTGCCAAAACCATGTGCCTGAGATGCTGGAACCACACCCCGAACAGACCGAAACCACCTGCCAGACCCAACTGAACCACCTGCCGAGCACGCAGGAACAACCTGCTCGACTCGCCGGAACCACCTGCCGGGCGCAGCGGAAGCACCTGCCGAGCGCGCCGGAGCCACCTGCTCGCCTCGCCGGAACCACCTGCCGGGCGCAGCGGAAGCACCTGCCGGGCGCGCCGGAGCCACCTGCTCGGCTCGCCGGAACCACCTGCCGGGCCCTAACCCTAACCCTAACCCTAACCCTATCCCCAAACCCTAACCCTAACCCTAACCCCTAACCCTAAGCCTAACCCTAAACCCTAACCCAACCGTAACCCTAACCCTAACCCTACCCCTAACCCTAACCCCTAACCCCAAACCCTAAACCCTAACCCTAACCGTAACCCTAACCCTATCCCTAACTCTAACCTGACGGACAGGCTGGAACCAGCTGCTCAACTCGCCGGAACCACCTGCCAGACATGCCAGAACCACCTGCCGAGCACGCCGGAGCCACCTGCTGGACTCACCAGAACCACCTGCCTGACAGGCCAAAATCAACAGCTGGCTATGAGAGAACCACCTGGCAGACAATCCGCAATAACCTGCCAGGCATGCAGGAACCACCTCTCAGACGTAAGAGAACCACGTGCCGGACACGCTGGAACCACGTCCTGGACAGACTGGAACCACCTGCCGGACATGCCTGGACCACCTGCCGAGCACGCCGGAACCACCTGCTCGACTCGCAGGACCCATGTGCCAGACACGCCAAAACGAACTGCCGGCTACACCAGAACCACTTACCGGACACTCCGGAATAACCTGCCCGGCATGCCAGAACCACCTCTCAGAAGTGCCAGAAGCACGTGCTGGACATGCCGGAACAACCTATCGGACAGAACGGAACAACCTGCCGGACACACCAAAATCACCTGCGGGCTACGCCAGAACCACTTGGAGGACTCTCCGGGAAAACCTGCCGGGCATGCTGGAACCACCTCTCAGACGTGCCTGAACCACGTGGCGGACACTCCGGAAACGCATGTCGGGCCGGCCGGAACCACCTCTCAGACGTGCCAGAACCTCATGCCGGACACACCAGAACCACCTGCTGGACAGACCGGAAACACCTGCCGGACACGCCGGAACCACATGTTCGACTCGCTGGAACCACATTCTGGACATGGCAAAATCACCTGCCGCCTATGCCAGAACCGCTTGGCGAACACTCCGGAATCACCTGTCAGGCATGCCGGAACCACCTCTCAGACATGCCAGAACCACATGCCAATGACACCGGAAGCACCTGCCGAGCATGAGGGAAGCACCTGCTCGACTCGCCAGAACCACCTGTCGGACACGCCAAAATCACCTGCCGGCTACGCCACAGCCAGTTGGTGAACACTCCGGAAACACCTGCCGGGCTGGCTGGAGCCACCTGCCAGTCACGCCAACATCACCTGCCAGCTACGCCAGAACCACTTGGCGGAGACTCCAGAAACACCTGTTGGGCCAGCCGGAACCACCTCTCAGACGTGCCAAAACCATGTGCCTGAGATGCTGGAACCACACCCCGAACAGACCGAAACCACCTGCCAGACCCAACTGAACCACCTGCCGAGCATGCAGGAACAACCTGCTCGACTCGCCGGAACCACCTGCCGGGCGCAGCGGAAGCACCTGCCGAGCGCGCCGGAGCCACCTGCTCGCCTCGCCGGAACCACCTGCCGGGCGCAGCGGAAGCACCTGCCGGGCGCGCCGGAGCCACCTGCTCGGCTCGCCGGAACCACCTGCCGGGCCCTAACCCTAACCCTAACCCTAACCCTATCCCCAAACCCTAACCCTAACCCTAACCCCTAACCCTAAGCCTAACCCTAAACCCTAACCCAACCGTAACCCTAACCCTAACCCTACCCCTAACCCTAACCCCTAACCCCAAACCCTAAACCCTAACCCTAACCGTAACCCTAACCCTATCCCTAACTCTAACCTGACGGACAGGCTGGAACCAGCTGCTCAACTCGCCGGAACCACCTGCCAGACATGCCAGAACCACCTGCCGAGCACGCCGGAGCCACCTGCTGGACTCACCAGAACCACCTGCCTGACAGGCCAAAATCAACAGCTGGCTATGAGAGAACCACCTGGCAGACAATCCGCAATAACCTGCCAGGCATGCAGGAACCACCTCTCAGACGTAAGAGAACCACGTGCCGGACACGCTGCAACCACGTCCTGGACAGACTGGAACCACCTGCCGGACATGCCTGGACCACCTGCCGAGCACGCCGGAACCACCTGCTCGACTCGCAGGACCCATGTGCCAGACACGCCAAAACGAACTGCCGGCTACACCAGAACCACTTACCGGACACTCCGGAATAACCTGCCCGGCATGCCAGAACCACCTCTCAGAAGTGCCAGAAGCACGTGCTGGACATGCCGGAACAACCTATCGGACAGAACGGAACAACCTGCCGGACACACCAAAATCACCTGCGGGCTACGCCAGAACCACTTGGAGGACTCTCCGGGAAAACCTGCCGGGCATGCTGGAACCACCTCTCAGACGTGCCTGAACCACGTGGCGGACACTCCGGAAACGCATGTCGGGCCGGCCGGAACCACCTCTCAGACGTGCCAGAACCTCATGCCGGACACACCAGAACCACCTGCTGGACAGACCGGAAACACCTGCCGGACACGCCGGAACCACATGTTCGACTCGCTGGAACCACATTCTGGACATGGCAAAATCACCTGCCGCCTATGCCAGAACCGCTTGGCGAACACTCCGGAATCACCTGTCAGGCATGCCGGAACCACCTCTCAGACATGCCAGAACCACATGCCAATGACACCGGAAGCACCTGCCGAGCATGAGGGAAGCACCTGCTCGACTCGCCAGAACCACCTGTCGGACACGCCAAAATCACCTGCCGGCTACGCCACAGCCAGTTGGTGAACACTCCGGAAACACCTGCCGGGCTGGCTGGAGCCACCTGCCAGTCACGCCAACATCACCTGCCAGCTACGCCAGAACCACTTGGCGGAGACTCCAGAAACACCTGTTGGGCCAGCCGGAACCACCTCTCAGACGTGCCAAAACCATGTGCCTGAGATGCTGGAACCACACCCCGAACAGACCGAAACCACCTGCCAGACCCAACTGAACCACCTGCCGAGCACGCAGGAACAACCTGCTCGACTCGCCGGAACCACCTGCCGGGCGCAGCGGAAGCACCTGCCGAGCGCGCCGGAGCCACCTGCTCGCCTCGCCGGAACCACCTGCCGGGCGCAGCGGAAGCACCTGCCGGGCGCGCCGGAGCCACCTGCTCGGCTCGCCGGAACCACCTGCCGGGCCCTAACCCTAACCCTAACCCTAACCCTATCCCCAAACCCTAACCCTAACCCTAACCCCTAACCCTAAGCCTAACCCTAAACCCTAACCCAACCGTAACCCTAACCCTAACCCTACCCCTAACCCTAACCCCTAACCCCAAACCCTAAACCCTAACCCTAACCGTAACCCTAACCCTATCCCTAACCCCAACCTGACGGACAGGCTGGAACCAGCTGCTCAACTCGCCGGAACCACCTGCCAGACATGCCAGAACCACCTGCCGAGCACGCCGGAGCCACCTGCTGGACTCACCAGAACCACCTGCCTGACAGGCCAAAATCAACAGCTGGCTAGGAGAGAACCACCTGGCAGACAATCCGCAATAACCTGCCAGGCATGCAGGAACCACCTCTCAGACGTAAGAGAACCACGTGCCGGACACGCTGGAACCACGTCCTGGACAGACTGGAACCACCTGCCGGACATGCCTGGACCACCTGCCGAGCACGCCGGAACCACCTGCTCGACTCGCAGGACCCATGTGCCAGACACGCCAAAACGAACTGCCGGCTACACCAGAACCACTTACCGGACACTCCGGAATAACCTGCCCGGCATGCCAGAACCACCTCTCAGAAGTGCCAGAAGCACGTGCTGGACATGCCGGAACAACCTATCGGACAGAACGGAACAACCTGCCGGACACACCAAAATCACCTGCGGGCTACGCCAGAACCACTTGGAGGACTCTCCGGGAAAACCTGCCGGGCATGCTGGAACCACCTCTCAGACGTGCCTGAACCACGTGGCGGACACTCCGGAAACGCATGTCGGGCCGGCCGGAACCACCTCTCAGACGTGCCAGAACCTCATGCCGGACACACCAGAACCACCTGCTGGACAGACCGGAAACACCTGCCGGACACGCCGGAACCACATGTTCGACTCGCTGGAACCACATTCTGGACATGGCAAAATCACCTGCCGCCTATGCCAGAACCGCTTGGCGAACACTCCGGAATCACCTGTCAGGCATGCCGGAACCACCTCTCAGACATGCCAGAACCACATGCCAATGACACCGGAAGCACCTGCCGAGCATGAGGGAAGCACCTGCTCGACTCGCCAGAACCACCTGTCGGACACGCCAAAATCACCTGCCGGCTACGCCACAGCCAGTTGGTGAACACTCCGGAAACACCTGCCGGGCTGGCTGGAGCCACCTGCCAGTCACGCCAACATCACCTGCCAGCTACGCCAGAACCACTTGGCGGAGACTCCAGAAACACCTGTTGGGCCAGCCGGAACCACCTCTCAGACGTGCCAAAACCATGTGCCTGAGATGCTGGAACCACACCCCGAACAGACCGAAACCACCTGCCAGACCCAACTGAACCACCTGCCGAGCACGCAGGAACAACCTGCTCGACTCGCCGGAACCACCTGCCGGGCGCAGCGGAAGCACCTGCCGAGCGCGCCGGAGCCACCTGCTCGCCTCGCCGGAACCACCTGCCGGGCGCAGCGGAAGCACCTGCCGGGCGCGCCGGAGCCACCTGCTCGGCTCGCCGGAACCACCTGCCGGGCCCTAACCCTAACCCTAACCCTAACCCTATCCCCAAACCCTAACCCTAACCCTAACCCCTAACCCTAAGCCTAACCCTAAACCCTAACCCAACCGTAACCCTAACCCTAACCCTACCCCTAACCCTAACCCCTAACCCCAAACCCTAAACCCTAACCCTAACCGTAACCCTAACCCTATCCCTAACCCCAACCTGACGGACAGGCTGGAACCAGCTGCTCAACTCGCCGGAACCACCTGCCAGACATGCCAGAACCACCTGCCGAGCACGCCGGAGCCACCTGCTGGACTCACCAGAACCACCTGCCTGACAGGCCAAAATCAACAGCTGGCTAGGAGAGAACCACCTGGCAGACAATCCGCAATAACCTGCCAGGCATGCAGGAACCACCTCTCAGACGTAAGAGAACCACGTGCCGGACACGCTGGAACCACGTCCTGGACAGACTGGAACCACCTGCCGGACATGCCTGGACCACCTGCCGAGCACGCCGGAACCACCTGCTCGACTCACAGGACCCATGTGCCAGACACGCCAAAACGAACTGCCGGCTACACCAGAACCACTTACCGGACACTCCGGAATAACCTGCCCGGCATGCCAGAACCACCTCTCAGAAGTGCCAGAAGCACGTGCTGGACATGCCGGAACAACCTATCGGACAGAACGGAACAACCTGCCGGACACACCAAAATCACCTGCGGGCTACGCCAGAACCACTTGGAGGACTCTCCGGGAAAACCTGCCGGGCATGCTGGAACCACCTCTCAGACGTGCCTGAACCACGTGGCGGACACTCCGGAAACGCATGTCGGGCCGGCCGGAACCACCTCTCAGACGTGCCAGAACCTCATGCCGGACACACCAGAACCACCTGCTGGACAGACCGGAAACACCTGCCGGACACGCCGGAACCACATGTTCGACTCGCTGGAACCACATTCTGGACATGGCAAAATCACCTGCCGCCTATGCCAGAACCGCTTGGCGAACACTCCGGAATCACCTGTCAGGCATGCCGGAACCACCTCTCAGACATGCCAGAACCACATGCCAATGACACCGGAAGCACCTGCCGAGCATGAGGGAAGCACCTGCTCGACTCGCCAGAACCACCTGTCGGACACGCCAAAATCACCTGCCGGCTACGCCACAGCCAGTTGGTGAACACTCCGGAAACACCTGCCGGGCTGGCTGGAGCCACCTGCCAGTCACGCCAACATCACCTGCCAGCTACGCCAGAACCACTTGGCGGAGACTCCAGAAACACCTGTTGGGCCAGCCGGAACCACCTCTCAGACGTGCCAAAACCATGTGCCTGAGATGCTGGAACCACACCCCGAACAGACCGAAACCACCTGCCAGACCCAACTGAACCACCTGCCGAGCACGCAGGAACAACCTGCTCGACTCGCCGGAACCACCTGCCGGGCGCAGCGGAAGCACCTGCCGAGCGCGCCGGAGCCACCTGCTCGCCTCGCCGGAACCACCTGCCGGGCGCAGCGGAAGCACCTGCCGGGCGCGCCGGAGCCACCTGCTCGGCTCGCCGGAACCACCTGCCGGGCCCTAACCCTAACCCTAACCCTAACCCTATCCCCAAACCCTAACCCTAACCCTAACCCCTAACCCTAAGCCTAACCCTAAACCCTAACCCAACCGTAACCCTAACCCTAACCCTACCCCTAACCCTAACCCCTAACCCCAAACCCTAAACCCTAACCCTAACCGTAACCCTAACCCTATCCCTAACCCCAACCTGACGGACAGGCTGGAACCAGCTGCTCAACTCGCCGGAACCACCTGCCAGACATGCCAGAACCACCTGCCGAGCACGCCGGAGCCACCTGCTGGACTCACCAGAACCACCTGCCTGACAGGCCAAAATCAACAGCTGGCTAGGAGAGAACCACCTGGCAGACAATCCGCAATAACCTGCCAGGCATGCAGGAACCACCTCTCAGACGTAAGAGAACCACGTGCCGGACACGCTGGAACCACGTCCTGGACAGACTGGAACCACCTGCCGGACATGCCTGGACCACCTGCCGAGCACGCCGGAACCACCTGCTCGACTCGCAGGACCCATGTGCCAGACACGCCAAAACGAACTGCCGGCTACACCAGAACCACTTACCGGACACTCCGGAATAACCTGCCCGGCATGCCAGAACCACCTCTCAGAAGTGCCAGAAGCACGTGCTGGACATGCCGGAACAACCTATCGGACAGAACGGAACAACCTGCCGGACACACCAAAATCACCTGCGGGCTACGCCAGAACCACTTGGAGGACTCTCCGGGAAAACCTGCCGGGCATGCTGGAACCACCTCTCAGACGTGCCTGAACCACGTGGCGGACACTCCGGAAACGCATGTCGGGCCGGCCGGAACCACCTCTCAGACGTGCCAGAACCTCATGCCGGACACCCCAGAACCACCTGCTGGACAGACCGGAAACACCTGCCGGACACGCCGGAACCACATGTTCGACTCGCTGGAACCACATTCTGGACATGGCAAAATCACCTGCCGCCTATGCCAGAACCGCTTGGCGAACACTCCGGAATCACCTGTCAGGCATGCCGGAACCACCTCTCAGACATGCCAGAACCACATGCCAATGACACCGGAAGCACCTGCCGAGCATGAGGGAAGCACCTGCTCGACTCGCCAGAACCACCTGTCGGACACGCCAAAATCACCTGCCGGCTACGCCACAGCCAGTTGGTGAACACTCCGGAAACACCTGCCGGGCTGGCTGGAGCCACCTGCCAGTCACGCCAACATCACCTGCCAGCTACGCCAGAACCACTTGGCGGAGACTCCAGAAACACCTGTTGGGCCAGCCGGAACCACCTCTCAGACGTGCCAAAACCATGTGCCTGAGATGCTGGAACCACACCCCGAACAGACCGAAACCACCTGCCAGACCCAACTGAACCACCTGCCGAGCACGCAGGAACAACCTGCTCGACTCGCCGGAACCACCTGCCGGGCGCAGCGGAAGCACCTGCCGAGCGCGCCGGAGCCACCTGCTCGCCTCGCCGGAACCACCTGCCGGGCGCAGCGGAAGCACCTGCCGGGCGCGCCGGAGCCACCTGCTCGGCTCGCCGGAACCACCTGCCGGGCCCTAACCCTAACCCTAACCCTAACCCTATCCCCAAACCCTAACCCTAACCCTAACCCCTAACCCTAAGCCTAACCCTAAACCCTAACCCAACCGTAACCCTAACCCTAACCCTACCCCTAACCCTAACCCCTAACCCCAAACCCTAAACCCTAACCCTAACCGTAACCCTAACCCTATCCCTAACCCTAACCTGACGGACAGGCTGGAACCAGCTGCTCAACTCGCCGGAACCACCTGCCAGACATGCCAGAACCACCTGCCGAGCACGCCGGAGCCACCTGCTGGACTCACCAGAACCACCTGCCTGACAGGCCAAAATCAACAGCTGGCTAGGAGAGAACCACCTGGCAGACAATCCGCAATAACCTGCCAGGCATGCAGGAACCACCTCTCAGACGTAAGAGAACCACGTGCCGGACACGCTGGAACCACGTCCTGGACAGACTGGAACCACCTGCCGGACATGCCTGGACCACCTGCCGAGCACGCCGGAACCACCTGCTCGACTCGCAGGACCCATGTGCCAGACACGCCAAAACGAACTGCCGGCTACACCAGAACCACTTACCGGACACTCCGGAATAACCTGCCCGGCATGCCAGAACCACCTCTCAGAAGTGCCAGAAGCACGTGCTGGACATGCCGGAACAACCTATCGGACAGAACGGAACAACCTGCCGGACACACCAAAATCACCTGCGGGCTACGCCAGAACCACTTGGAGGACTCTCCGGGAAAACCTGCCGGGCATGCTGGAACCACCTCTCAGACGTGCCTGAACCACGTGGCGGACACTCCGGAAACGCATGTCGGGCCGGCCGGAACCACCTCTCAGACGTGCCAGAACCTCAGGCCGGACACCCCAGAACCACCTGCTGGACAGACCGGAAACACCTGCCGGACACGCCGGAACCACATGTTCGACTCGCTGGAACCACATTCTGGACATGGCAAAATCACCTGCCGCCTATGCCAGAACCGCTTGGCGAACACTCCGGAATCACCTGTCAGGCATGCCGGAACCACCTCTCAGACATGCCAGAACCACATGCCAATGACACCGGAAGCACCTGCCGAGCATGAGGGAAGCACCTGCTCGACTCGCCAGAACCACCTGTCGGACACGCCAAAATCACCTGCCGGCTACGCCACAGCCAGTTGGTGAACACTCCGGAAACACCTGCCGGGCTGGCTGGAGCCACCTGCCAGTCACGCCAACATCACCTGCCAGCTACGCCAGAACCACTTGGCGGAGACTCCAGAAACACCTGTTGGGCCAGCCGGAACCACCTCTCAGACGTGCCAAAACCATGTGCCTGAGATGCTGGAACCACACCCCGAACAGACCGAAACCACCTGCCAGACCCAACTGAACCACCTGCCGAGCACGCAGGAACAACCAGCTCGACTCGCCGGAACCACCTGCCGGGCGCAGCGGAAGCACCTGCCGAGCGCGCCGGAGCCACCTGCTCGCCTCGCCGGAACCACCTGCCGGGCGCAGCGGAAGCACCTGCCGGGCGCGCCGGAGCCACCTGCTCGGCTCGCCGGAACCACCTGCCGGGCCCTAACCCTAACCCTAACCCTAACCCTATCCCCAAACCCTAACCCTAACCCTAACCCCTAACCCTAAGCCTAACCCTAAACCCTAAGCCAACCGTAACCCTAACCCTAACCCTACCCCTAACCCTAACCCCTAACCCCAAACCCTAAACCCTAACCCTAACCGTAACCCTAACCCTATCCCTAACCCTAACCTGACGGACAGGCTGGAACCAGCTGCTCAACTCGCCGGAACCACCTGCCAGACATGCCAGAACCACCTGCCGAGCACGCCGGAGCCACCTGCTGGACTCACCAGAACCACCTGCCTGACAGGCCAAAATCAACAGCTGGCTATGAGAGAACCACCTGGCAGACAATCCGCAATAACCTGCCAGGCATGCAGGAACCACCTCTCAGACGTAAGAGAACCACGTGCCGGACACGCTGGAACCACGTCCTGGACAGACTGGAACCACCTGCCGGACATGCCTGGACCACCTGCCGAGCACGCCGGAACCACCTGCTCGACTCGCAGGACCCATGTGCCAGACACGCCAAAACGAACTGCCGGCTACACCAGAACCACTTACCGGACACTCCGGAATAACCTGCCCGGCATGCCAGAACCACCTCTCAGAAGTGCCAGAAGCACGTGCTGGACATGCCGGAACAACCTATCGGACAGAACGGAACAACCTGCCGGACACACCAAAATCACCTGCGGGCTACGCCAGAACCACTTGGAGGACTCTCCGGGAAAACCTGCCGGGCATGCTGGAACCACCTCTCAGACGTGCCTGAACCACGTGGCGGACACTCCGGAAACGCATGTCGGGCCGGCCGGAACCACCTCTCAGACGTGCCAGAACCTCATGCCGGACACCCCAGAACCACCTGCTGGACAGACCGGAAACACCTGCCGGACACGCCGGAACCACATGTTCGACTCGCTGGAACCACATTCTGGACATGGCAAAATCACCTGCCGCCTATGCCAGAACCGCTTGGCGAACACTCCGGAATCACCTGTCAGGCATGCCGGAACCACCTCTCAGACATGCCAGAACCACATGCCAATGACACCGGAAGCACCTGCCGAGCATGCCGGAAGCACCTGCTCGACTCGCCAGAACCACCTGTCGGACACGCCAAAATCACCTGCCGGCTACGCCACAGCCAGTTGGTGAACACTCCGGAAACACCTGCCGGGCTGGCTGGAGCCACCTGCCAGTCACGCCAACATCACCTGCCAGCTACGCCAGAACCACTTGGCGGAGACTCCAGAAACACCTGTTGGGCCAGCCGGAACCACCTCTCAGACGTGCCAAAACCATGTGCCTGAGATGCTGGAACCACACCCCGAACAGACCGAAACGACCTGCCAGACACAACTGAACCACCTGCCGAGCACGCAGGAACAACCTGCTCGACTCGCCGGAACCACCTGCCGGGCGCAGCGGAAGCACCTGCCGAGCGCGCCGGAGCCACCTGCTCGCCTCGCCGGAACCACCTGCCGGGCGCAGCGGAAGCACCTGCCGGGCGCGCCGGAGCCACCTGCTCGGCTCGCCGGAACCACCTGCCGGGCCCTAACCCTAACCCTAACCCTAACCCTATCCCCAAACCCTAACCCTAACCCTAACCCCTAACCCTAAGCCTAACCCTAAACCCTAACCCAACCGTAACCCTAACCCTAACCCTACCCCTAACCCTAACCCCTAACCCCAAACCCTAAACCCTAACCCTAACCGTAACCCTAACCCTATCCCTAACCCTAACCTGACGGACAGGCTGGAACCAGCTGCTCAACTCGCCGGAACCACCTGCCAGACATGCCAGAACCACCTGCCGAGCACGCCGGAGCCACCTGCTGGACTCACCAGAACCACCTGCCTGACAGGCCAAAATCAACAGCTGGCTATGAGAGAACCACCTGGCAGACAATCCGCAATAACCTGCCAGGCATGCAGGAACCACCTCTCAGACGTAAGAGAACCACGTGCCGGACACGCTGGAACCACGTCCTGGACAGACTGGAACCACCTGCCGGACATGCCTGGACCACCTGCCGAGCACGCCGGAACCACCTGCTCGACTCGCAGGACCCATGTGCCAGACACGCCAAAACGAACTGCCGGCTACACCAGAACCACTTACCGGACACTCCGGAATAACCTGCCCGGCATGCCAGAACCACCTCTCAGAAGTGCCAGAAGCACGTGCTGGACATGCCGGAACAACCTATCGGACAGAACGGAACAACCTGCCGGACACACCAAAATCACCTGCGGGCTACGCCAGAACCACTTGGAGGACTCTCCGGGAAAACCTGCCGGGCATGCTGGAACCACCTCTCAGACGTGCCTGAACCACGTGGCGGACACTCCGGAAACGCATGTCGGGCCGGCCGGAACCACCTCTCAGACGTGCCAGAACCTCAGGCCGGACACCCCAGAACCACCTGCTGGACAGACCGGAAACACCTGCCGGACACGCCGGAACCACATGTTCGACTCGCTGGAACCACATTCTGGACATGGCAAAATCACCTGCCGCCTATGCCAGAACCGCTTGGCGAACACTCCGGAATCACCTGTCAGGCATGCCGGAACCACCTCTCAGACATGCCAGAACCACATGCCAATGACACCGGAAGCACCTGCCGAGCATGAGGGAAGCACCTGCTCGACTCGCCAGAACCACCTGTCGGACACGCCAAAATCACCTGCCGGCTACGCCACAGCCAGTTGGTGAACACTCCGGAAACACCTGCCGGGCTGGCTGGAGCCACCTGCCAGTCACGCCAACATCACCTGCCAGCTACGCCAGAACCACTTGGCGGAGACTCCAGAAACACCTGTTGGGCCAGCCGGAACCACCTCTCAGACGTGCCAAAACCATGTGCCTGAGATGCTGGAACCACACCCCGAACAGACCGAAACCACCTGCCAGACCCAACTGAACCACCTGCCGAGCACGCAGGAACAACCTGCTCGACTCGCCGGAACCACCTGCCGGGCGCAGCGGAAGCACCTGCCGAGCGCGCCGGAGCCACCTGCTCGGCTCGCCGGAACCACCTGCCGGGCCCTAACCCTAACTCTAACCCTAACCCTATCCCCAAACCCTAACCCTAACCCTAACCCCTAACCCTAAGCCTAACCCTAAACCCTAACCCAACCGTAACCCTAACCCTAACCCTACCCCTAACCCTAACCCCTAACCCCAAACCCTAAACCCTAACCCTAACCGTAACCCTAACCCTATCCCTAACCCTAACCTGACGGACAGGCTGGAACCAGCTGCTCAACTCGCCGGAACCACCTGCCAGACATGCCAGAACCACCTGCCGAGCACGCCGGAGCCACCTGCTGGACTCACCAGAACCACCTGCCTGACAGGCCAAAATCAACAGCTGGCTATGAGAGAACCACCTGGCAGACAATCCGCAATAACCTGCCAGGCATGCAGGAACCACCTCTCAGACGTAAGAGAACCACGTGCCGGACACGCTGGAACCACGTCCTGGACAGACTGGAACCACCTGCCGGACATGCCTGGACCACCTGCCGAGCACGCCGGAACCACCTGCTCGACTCGCAGGACCCATGTGCCAGACACGCCAAAACGAACTGCCGGCTACACCAGAACCACTTACCGGACACTCCGGAATAACCTGCCCGGCATGCCAGAACCACCTCTCAGAAGTGCCAGAAGCACGTGCTGGACATGCCGGAACAACCTATCGGACAGAACGGAACAACCTGCCGGACACACCAAAATCACCTGCGGGCTACGCCAGAACCACTTGGAGGACTCTCCGGGAAAACCTGCCGGGCATGCTGGAACCACCTCTCAGACGTGCCTGAACCACGTGGCGGACACTCCGGAAACGCATGTCGGGCCGGCCGGAACCACCTCTCAGACGTGCCAGAACCTCATGCCGGACACCCCAGAACCACCTGCTGGACAGACCGGAAACACCTGCCGGACACGCCGGAACCACATGTTCGACTCGCTGGAACCACATTCTGGACATGGCAAAATCACCTGCCGCCTATGCCAGAACCGCTTGGCGAACACTCCGGAATCACCTGTCAGGCATGCCGGAACCACCTCTCAGACATGCCAGAACCACATGCCAATGACACCGGAAGCACCTGCCGAGCATGAGGGAAGCACCTGCTCGACTCGCCAGAACCACCTGTCGGACACGCCAAAATCACCTGCCGGCTACGCCACAGCCAGTTGGTGAACACTCCGGAAACACCTGCCGGGCTGGCTGGAGCCACCTGCCAGTCACGCCAACATCACCTGCCAGCTACGCCAGAACCACTTGGCGGAGACTCCAGAAACACCTGTTGGGCCAGCCGGAACCACCTCTCAGACGTGCCAAAACCATGTGCCTGAGATGCTGGAACCACACCCCGAACAGACCGAAACCACCTGCCAGACCCAACTGAACCACCTGCCGAGCACGCAGGAACAACCTGCTCGACTCGCCGGAACCACCTGCCGGGCGCAGCGGAAGCACCTGCCGAGCGCGCCGGAGCCACCTGCTCGCCTCGCTGGAACCACCTGCCGGGCCCTAACCCTAACCCTAACCCTAACCCTATCCCCAAACCCTAACCCTAACCCTAACCCCTAACCCTAAGCCTAACCCTAAACCCTAAGCCAACCGTAACCCTAACCCTAACCCTACCCCTAACCCTAACCCCTAACCCCAAACCCTAAACCCTAACCCTAACCGTAACCCTAACCCTATCCCTAACCCTAACCTGACGGACAGGCTGGAACCAGCTGCTCAACTCGCCGGAACCACCTGCCAGACATGCCAGAACCACCTGCCGAGCACGCCGGAGCCACCTGCTGGACTCACCAGAACCACCTGCCTGACAGGCCAAAATCAACAGCTGGCTAGGAGAGAACCACCTGGCAGACAATCCGCAATAACCTGCCAGGCATGCAGGAACCACCTCTCAGACGTAAGAGAACCACGTGCCGGACACGCTGGAACCACGTCCTGGACAGACTGGAACCACCTGCCGGACATGCCTGGACCACCTGCCGAGCACGCCGGAACCACCTGCTCGACTCGCAGGACCCATGTGCCAGACACGCCAAAACGAACTGCCGGCTACACCAGAACCACTTACCGGACACTCCGGAATAACCTGCCCGGCATGCCAGAACCACCTCTCAGAAGTGCCAGAAGCACGTGCTGGACATGCCGGAACAACCTATCGGACAGAACGGAACAACCTGCCGGACACACCAAAATCACCTGCGGGCTACGCCAGAACCACTTGGAGGACTCTCCGGGAAAACCTGCCGGGCATGCTGGAACCACCTCTCAGACGTGCCTGAACCACGTGGCGGACACTCCGGAAACGCATGTCGGGCCGGCCGGAACCACCTCTCAGACGTGCCAGAACCTCATGCCGGACACCCCAGAACCACCTGCTGGACAGACCGGAAACACCTGCCGGACACGCCGGAACCACATGTTCGACTCGCTGGAACCACATTCTGGACATGGCAAAATCACCTGCCGCCTATGCCAGAACCGCTTGGCGAACACTCCGGAATCACCTGTCAGGCATGCCGGAACCACCTCTCAGACATGCCAGAACCACATGCCAATGACACCGGAAGCACCTGCCGAGCATGAGGGAAGCACCTGCTCGACTCGCCAGAACCACCTGTCGGACACGCCAAAATCACCTGCCGGCTACGCCACAGCCAGTTGGTGAACACTCCGGAAACACCTGCCGGGCTGGCTGGAGCCACCTGCCAGTCACGCCAACATCACCTGCCAGCTACGCCAGAACCACTTGGCGGAGACTCCAGAAACACCTGTTGGGCCAGCCGGAACCACCTCTCAGACGTGCCAAAACCATGTGCCTGAGATGCTGGAACCACACCCCGAACAGACCGAAACCACCTGCCAGACCCAACTGAACCACCTGCCGAGCACGCAGGAACAACCTGCTCGACTCGCCGGAACCACCTGCCGGGCGCAGCGGAAGCACCTGCCGAGCGCGCCGGAGCCACCTGCTCGCCTCGCCGGAACCACCTGCCGGGCGCAGCGGAAGCACCTGCCGGGCGCGCCGGAGCCACCTGCTCGGCTCGCCGGAACCACCTGCCGGGCCCTAACCCTAACCCTAACCCTAACCCTATCCCCAAACCCTAACCCTAACCCTAACCCCTAACCCTAAGCCTAACCCTAAACCCTAACCCAACCGTAACCCTAACCCTAACCCTACCCCTAACCCTAACCCCTAACCCCAAACCCTAAACCCTAACCCTAACCGTAACCCTAACCCTATCCCTAACCCTAACCTGACGGACAGGCTGGAACCAGCTGCTCAACTCGCCGGAACCACCTGCCAGACATGCCAGAACCACCTGCCGAGCACGCCGGAGCCACCTGCTGGACTCACCAGAACCACCTGCCTGACAGGCCAAAATCAACAGCTGGCTATGAGAGAACCACCTGGCAGACAATCCGCAATAACCTGCCAGGCATGCAGGAACCACCTCTCAGACGTAAGAGAACCACGTGCCGGACACGCTGGAACCACGTCCTGGACAGACTGGAACCACCTGCCGGACATGCCTGGACCACCTGCCGAGCACGCCGGAACCACCTGCTCGACTCGCAGGACCCATGTGCCAGACACGCCAAAACGAACTGCCGGCTACACCAGAACCACTTACCGGACACTCCGGAATAACCTGCCCGGCATGCCAGAACCACCTCTCAGAAGTGCCAGAAGCACGTGCTGGACATGCCGGAACAACCTATCGGACAGAACGGAACAACCTGCCGGACACACCAAAATCACCTGCGGGCTACGCCAGAACCACTTGGAGGACTCTCCGGGAAAACCTGCCGGGCATGCTGGAACCACCTCTCAGACGTGCCTGAACCACGTGGCGGACACTCCGGAAACGCATGTCGGGCCGGCCGGAACCACCTCTCAGACGTGCCAGAACCTCATGCCGGACACCCCAGAACCACCTGCTGGACAGACCGGAAACACCTGCCGGACACGCCGGAACCACATGTTCGACTCGCTGGAACCACATTCTGGACATGGCAAAATCACCTGCCGCCTATGCCAGAACCGCTTGGCGAACACTCCGGAATCACCTGTCAGGCATGCCGGAACCACCTCTCAGACATGCCAGAACCACATGCCAATGACACCGGAAGCACCTGCCGAGCATGAGGGAAGCACCTGCTCGACTCGCCAGAACCACCTGTCGGACACGCCAAAATCACCTGCCGGCTACGCCACAGCCAGTTGGTGAACACTCCGGAAACACCTGCCGGGCTGGCTGGAGCCACCTGCCAGTCACGCCAACATCACCTGCCAGCTACGCCAGAACCACTTGGCGGAGACTCCAGAAACACCTGTTGGGCCAGCCGGAACCACCTCTCAGACGTGCCAAAACCATGTGCCTGAGATGCTGGAACCACACCCCGAACAGACCGAAACCACCTGCCAGACCCAACTGAACCACCTGCCGAGCACGCAGGAACAACCTGCTCGACTCGCCGGAACCACCTGCCGGGCGCAGCGGAAGCACCTGCCGAGCGCGCCGGAGCCACCTGCTCGCCTCGCCGGAACCACCTGCCGGGCGCAGCGGAAGCACCTGCCGGGCGCGCCGGAGCCACCTGCTCGGCTCGCCGGAACCACCTGCCGGGCCCTAACCCTAACCCTAACCCTAACCCTATCCCCAAACCCTAACCCTAACCCTAACCCCTAACCCTAAGCCTAACCCTAAACCCTAACCCAACCGTAACCCTAACCCTAACCCTACCCCTAACCCTAACCCCTAACCCCAAACCCTAAACCCTAACCCTAACCGTAACCCTAACCCTATCCCTAACCCTAACCTGACGGACAGGCTGGAACCAGCTGCTCAACTCGCCGGAACCACCTGCCAGACATGCCAGAACCACCTGCCGAGCACGCCGGAGCCACCTGCTGGACTCACCAGAACCACCTGCCTGACAGGCCAAAATCAACAGCTGGCTAGGAGAGAACCACCTGGCAGACAATCCGCAATAACCTGCCAGGCATGCAGGAACCACCTCTCAGACGTAAGAGAACCACGTGCCGGACACGCTGGAACCACGTCCTGGACAGACTGGAACCACCTGCCGGACATGCCTGGACCACCTGCCGAGCACGCCGGAACCACCTGCTCGACTCGCAGGACCCATGTGCCAGACACGCCAAAACGAACTGCCGGCTACACCAGAACCACTTACCGGACACTCCGGAATAACCTGCCCGGCATGCCAGAACCACCTCTCAGAAGTGCCAGAAGCACGTGCTGGACATGCCGGAACAACCTATCGGACAGAACGGAACAACCTGCCGGACACACCAAAATCACCTGCGGGCTACGCCAGAACCACTTGGAGGACTCTCCGGGAAAACCTGCCGGGCATGCTGGAACCACCTCTCAGACGTGCCTGAACCACGTGGCGGACACTCCGGAAACGCATGTCGGGCCGGCCGGAACCACCTCTCAGACGTGCCAGAACCTCATGCCGGACACCCCAGAACCACCTGCTGGACAGACCGGAAACACCTGCCGGACACGCCGGAACCACATGTTCGACTCGCTGGAACCACATTCTGGACATGGCAAAATCACCTGCCGC
Source organism: Equus asinus (assembly GCF_041296235.1). NCBI lineage: Eukaryota > Metazoa > Chordata > Mammalia > Perissodactyla > Equidae > Equus > Equus asinus. The sequence continues at coordinate 100,230 of NW_027225487.1, read as the reverse complement.
CTATGCCAGAACCGCTTGGCGAACACTCCGGAATCACCTGTCAGGCATGCCGGAACCACCTCTCAGACATGCCAGAACCACATGCCAATGACACCGGAAGCACCTGCCGAGCATGAGGGAAGCACCTGCTCGACTCGCCAGAACCACCTGTCGGACACGCCAAAATCACCTGCCGGCTACGCCACAGCCAGTTGGTGAACACTCCGGAAACACCTGCCGGGCTGGCTGGAGCCACCTGCCAGTCACGCCAACATCACCTGCCAGCTACGCCAGAACCACTTGGCGGAGACTCCAGAAACACCTGTTGGGCCAGCCGGAACCACCTCTCAGACGTGCCAAAACCATGTGCCTGAGATGCTGGAACCACACCCCGAACAGACCGAAACCACCTGCCAGACCCAACTGAACCACCTGCCGAGCACGCAGGAACAACCTGCTCGACTCGCCGGAACCACCTGCCGGGCGCAGCGGAAGCACCTGCCGAGCGCGCCGGAGCCACCTGCTCGCCTCGCCGGAACCACCTGCCGGGCGCAGCGGAAGCACCTGCCGGGCGCGCCGGAGCCACCTGCTCGGCTCGCCGGAACCACCTGCCGGGCCCTAACCCTAACCCTAACCCTAACCCTATCCCCAAACCCTAACCCTAACCCTAACCCCTAACCCTAAGCCTAACCCTAAACCCTAACCCAACCGTAACCCTAACCCTAACCCTACCCCTAACCCTAACCCCTAACCCCAAACCCTAAACCCTAACCCTAACCGTAACCCTAACCCTATCCCTAACCCTAACCTGACGGACAGGCTGGAACCAGCTGCTCAACTCGCCGGAACCACCTGCCAGACATGCCAGAACCACCTGCCGAGCACGCCGGAGCCACCTGCTGGACTCACCAGAACCACCTGCCTGACAGGCCAAAATCAACAGCTGGCTAGGAGAGAACCACCTGGCAGACAATCCGCAATAACCTGCCAGGCATGCAGGAACCACCTCTCAGACGTAAGAGAACCACGTGCCGGACACGCTGGAACCACGTCCTGGACAGACTGGAACCACCTGCCGGACATGCCTGGACCACCTGCCGAGCACGCCGGAACCACCTGCTCGACTCGCAGGACCCATGTGCCAGACATGCCAAAACGAACTGCCGGCTACACCAGAACCACTTACCGGACACTCCGGAATAACCTGCCCGGCATGCCAGAACCACCTCTCAGAAGTGCCAGAAGCACGTGCTGGACATGCCGGAACAACCTATCGGACAGAACGGAACAACCTGCCGGACACACCAAAATCACCTGCGGGCTACGCCAGAACCACTTGGAGGACTCTCCGGGAAAACCTGCCGGGCATGCTGGAACCACCTCTCAGACGTGCCTGAACCACGTGGCGGACACTCCGGAAACGCATGTCGGGCCGGCCGGAACCACCTCTCAGACGTGCCAGAACCTCATGCCGGACACCCCAGAACCACCTGCTGGACAGACCGGAAACACCTGCCGGACACGCCGGAACCACATGTTCGACTCGCTGGAACCACATTCTGGACATGGCAAAATCACCTGCCGCCTATGCCAGAACCGCTTGGCGAACACTCCGGAATCACCTGTCAGGCATGCCGGAACCACCTCTCAGACATGCCAGAACCACATGCCAATGACACCGGAAGCACCTGCCGAGCATGAGGGAAGCACCTGCTCGACTCGCCAGAACCACCTGTCGGACACGCCAAAATCACCTGCCGGCTACGCCACAGCCAGTTGGTGAACACTCCGGAAACACCTGCCGGGCTGGCTGGAGCCACCTGCCAGTCACGCCAACATCACCTGCCAGCTACGCCAGAACCACTTGGCGGAGACTCCAGAAACACCTGTTGGGCCAGCCGGAACCACCTCTCAGACGTGCCAAAACCATGTGCCTGAGATGCTGGAACCACACCCCGAACAGACCGAAACCACCTGCCAGACCCAACTGAACCACCTGCCGAGCACGCAGGAACAACCTGCTCGACTCGCCGGAACCACCTGCCGGGCGCAGCGGAAGCACCTGCCGAGCGCGCCGGAGCCACCTGCTCGCCTCGCCGGAACCACCTGCCGGGCGCAGCGGAAGCACCTGCCGGGCGCGCCGGAGCCACCTGCTCGGCTCGCCGGAACCACCTGCCGGGCCCTAACCCTAACCCTAACCCTAACCCTATCCCCAAACCCTAACCCTAACCCTAACCCCTAACCCTAAGCCTAACCCTAAACCCTAACCCAACCGTAACCCTAACCCTAACCCTACCCCTAACCCTAACCCCTAACCCCAAACCCTAAACCCTAACCCTAACCGTAACCCTAACCCTATCCCTAACCCTAACCTGACGGACAGGCTGGAACCAGCTGCTCAACTCGCCGGAACCACCTGCCAGACATGCCAGAACCACCTGCCGAGCACGCCGGAGCCACCTGCTGGACTCACCAGAACCACCTGCCTGACAGGCCAAAATCAACAGCTGGCTAGGAGAGAACCACCTGGCAGACAATCCGCAATAACCTGCCAGGCATGCAGGAACCACCTCTCAGACGTAAGAGAACCACGTGCCGGACACGCTGGAACCACGTCCTGGACAGACTGGAACCACCTGCCGGACATGCCTGGACCACCTGCCGAGCACGCCGGAACCACCTGCTCGACTCGCAGGACCCATGTGCCAGACACGCCAAAACGAACTGCCGGCTACACCAGAACCACTTACCGGACACTCCGGAATAACCTGCCCGGCATGCCAGAACCACCTCTCAGAAGTGCCAGAAGCACGTGCTGGACATGCCGGAACAACCTATCGGACAGAACGGAACAACCTGCCGGACACACCAAAATCACCTGCGGGCTACGCCAGAACCACTTGGAGGACTCTCCGGGAAAACCTGCCGGGCATGCTGGAACCACCTCTCAGACGTGCCTGAACCACGTGGCGGACACTCCGGAAACGCATGTCGGGCCGGCCGGAACCACCTCTCAGACGTGCCAGAACCTCATGCCGGACACCCCAGAACCACCTGCTGGACAGACCGGAAACACCTGCCGGACACGCCGGAACCACATGTTCGACTCGCTGGAACCACATTCTGGACATGGCAAAATCACCTGCCGCCTATGCCAGAACCGCTTGGCGAACACTCCGGAATCACCTGTCAGGCATGCCGGAACCACCTCTCAGACATGCCAGAACCACATGCCAATGACACCGGAAGCACCTGCCGAGCATGAGGGAAGCACCTGCTCGACTCGCCAGAACCACCTGTCGGACACGCCAAAATCACCTGCCGGCTACGCCACAGCCAGTTGGTGAACACTCCGGAAACACCTGCAGGGCTGGCTGGAGCCACCTGCCAGTCACGCCAACATCACCTGCCAGCTACGCCAGAACCACTTGGCGGAGACTCCAGAAACACCTGTTGGGCCAGCCGGAACCACCTCTCAGACGTGCCAAAACCATGTGCCTGAGATGCTGGAACCACACCCCGAACAGACCGAAACCACCTGCCAGACCCAACTGAACCACCTGCCGAGCACGCAGGAACAACCTGCTCGACTCGCCGGAACCACCTGCCGGGCGCAGCGGAAGCACCTGCCGAGCGCGCCGGAGCCACCTGCTCGCCTCGCCGGAACCACCTGCCGGGCGCAGCGGAAGCACCTGCCGGGCGCGCCGGAGCCACCTGCTCGGCTCGCCGGAACCACCTGCCGGGCCCTAACCCTAACCCTAACCCTAACCCTATCCCCAAACCCTAACCCTAACCCTAACCCCTAACCCTAAGCCTAACCCTAAACCCTAACCCAACCGTAACCCTAACCCTAACCCTACCCCTAACCCTAACCCCTAACCCCAAACCCTAAACCCTAACCCTAACCGTAACCCTAACCCTATCCCTAACCCTAACCTGACGGACAGGCTGGAACCAGCTGCTCAACTCGCCGGAACCACCTGCCAGACATGCCAGAACCACCTGCCGAGCACGCCGGAGCCACCTGCTGGACTCACCAGAACCACCTGCCTGACAGGCCAAAATCAACAGCTGGCTAGGAGAGAACCACCTGGCAGACAATCCGCAATAACCTGCCAGGCATGCAGGAACCACCTCTCAGACGTAAGAGAACCACGTGCCGGACACGCTGGAACCACGTCCTGGACAGACTGGAACCACCTGCCGGACATGCCTGGACCACCTGCCGAGCACGCCGGAACCACCTGCTCGACTCGCAGGACCCATGTGCCAGACACGCCAAAACGAACTGCCGGCTACACCAGAACCACTTACCGGACACTCCGGAATAACCTGCCCGGCATGCCAGAACCACCTCTCAGAAGTGCCAGAAGCACGTGCTGGACATGCCGGAACAACCTATCGGACAGAACGGAACAACCTGCCGGACACACCAAAATCACCTGCGGGCTACGCCAGAACCACTTGGAGGACTCTCCGGGAAAACCTGCCGGGCATGCTGGAACCACCTCTCAGACGTGCCTGAACCACGTGGCGGACACTCCGGAAACGCATGTCGGGCCGGCCGGAACCACCTCTCAGACGTGCCAGAACCTCATGCCGGACACCCCAGAACCACCTGCTGGACAGACCGGAAACACCTGCCGGACACGCCGGAACCACATGTTCGACTCGCTGGAACCACATTCTGGACATGGCAAAATCACCTGCCGCCTATGCCAGAACCGCTTGGCGAACACTCCGGAATCACCTGTCAGGCATGCCGGAACCACCTCTCAGACATGCCAGAACCACATGCCAATGACACCGGAAGCACCTGCCGAGCATGAGGGAAGCACCTGCTCGACTCGCCAGAACCACCTGTCGGACACGCCAAAATCACCTGCCGGCTACGCCACAGCCAGTTGGTGAACACTCCGGAAACACCTGCAGGGCTGGCTGGAGCCACCTGCCAGTCACGCCAACATCACCTGCCAGCTACGCCAGAACCACTTGGCGGAGACTCCAGAAACACCTGTTGGGCCAGCCGGAACCACCTCTCAGACGTGCCAAAACCATGTGCCTGAGATGCTGGAACCACACCCCGAACAGACCGAAACCACCTGCCAGACCCAACTGAACCACCTGCCGAGCACGCAGGAACAACCTGCTCGACTCGCCGGAACCACCTGCCGGGCGCAGCGGAAGCACCTGCCGAGCGCGCCGGAGCCACCTGCTCGCCTCGCTGGAACCACCTGCCGGGCCCTAACCCTAACCCTAACCCTAACCCTATCCCCAAACCCTAACCCTAACCCTAACCCCTAACCCTAAGCCTAACCCTAAACCCTAAGCCAACCGTAACCCTAACCCTAACCCTACCCCTAACCCTAACCCCTAACCCCAAACCCTAAACCCTAACCCTAACCGTAACCCTAACCCTATCCCTAACCCTAACCTGACGGACAGGCTGGAACCAGCTGCTCAACTCGCCGGAACCACCTGCCAGACATGCCAGAACCACCTGCCGAGCACGCCGGAGCCACCTGCTGGACTCACCAGAACCACCTGCCTGACAGGCCAAAATCAACAGCTGGCTATGAGAGAACCACCTGGCAGACAATCCGCAATAACCTGCCAGGCATGCAGGAACCACCTCTCAGACGTAAGAGAACCACGTGCCGGACACGCTGGAACCACGTCCTGGACAGACTGGAACCACCTGCCGGACATGCCTGGACCACCTGCCGAGCACGCCGGAACCACCTGCTCGACTCGCAGGACCCATGTGCCAGACACGCCAAAACGAACTGCCGGCTACACCAGAACCACTTACCGGACACTCCGGAATAACCTGCCCGGCATGCCAGAACCACCTCTCAGAAGTGCCAGAAGCACGTGCTGGACATGCCGGAACAACCTATCGGACAGAACGGAACAACCTGCCGGACACACCAAAATCACCTGCGGGCTACGCCAGAACCACTTGGAGGACTCTCCGGGAAAACCTGCCGGGCATGCTGGAACCACCTCTCAGACGTGCCTGAACCACGTGGCGGACACTCCGGAAACGCATGTCGGGCCGGCCGGAACCACCTCTCAGACGTGCCAGAACCTCATGCCGGACACCCCAGAACCACCTGCTGGACAGACCGGAAACACCTGCTGGACACGCCGGAACCACATGTTCGACTCGCTGGAACCACATTCTGGACATGGCAAAATCACCTGCCGCCTATGCCAGAACCGCTTGGCGAACACTCCGGAATCACCTGTCAGGCATGCCGGAACCACCTCTCAGACATGCCAGAACCACATGCCAATGACACCGGAAGCACCTGCCGAGCATGAGGGAAGCACCTGCTCGACTCGCCAGAACCACCTGTCGGACACGCCAAAATCACCTGCCGGCTACGCCACAGCCAGTTGGTGAACACTCCGGAAACACCTGCCGGGCTGGCTGGAGCCACCTGCCAGTCACGCCAACATCACCTGCCAGCTACGCCAGAACCACTTGGCGGAGACTCCAGAAACACCTGTTGGGCCAGCCGGAACCACCTCTCAGACGTGCCAAAACCATGTGCCTGAGATGCTGGAACCACACCCCGAACAGACCGAAACCACCTGCCAGACCCAACTGAACCACCTGCCGAGCACGCAGGAACAACCAGCTCGACTCGCCGGAACCACCTGCCGGGCGCAGCGGAAGCACCTGCCGAGCGCGCCGGAGCCACCTGCTCGCCTCGCCGGAACCACCTGCCGGGCGCAGCGGAAGCACCTGCCGGGCGCGCCGGAGCCACCTGCTCGGCTCGCCGGAACCACCTGCCGGGCCCTAACCCTAACCCTAACCCTAACCCTATCCCCAAACCCTAACCCTAACCCTAACCCCTAACCCTAAGCCTAACCCTAAACCCTAACCCAACCGTAACCCTAACCCTAACCCTACCCCTAACCCTAACCCCTAACCCCAAACCCTAAACCCTAACCCTAACCGTAACCCTAACCCTATCCCTAACCCTAACCTGACGGACAGGCTGGAACCAGCTGCTCAACTCGCCGGAACCACCTGCCAGACATGCCAGAACCACCTGCCGAGCACGCCGGAGCCACCTGCTGGACTCACCAGAACCACCTGCCTGACAGGCCAAAATCAACAGCTGGCTATGAGAGAACCACCTGGCAGACAATCCGCAATAACCTGCCAGGCATGCAGGAACCACCTCTCAGACGTAAGAGAACCACGTGCCGGACACGCTGGAACCACGTCCTGGACAGACTGGAACCACCTGCCGGACATGCCTGGACCACCTGCCGAGCACGCCGGAACCACCTGCTCGACTCGCAGGACCCATGTGCCAGACACGCCAAAACGAACTGCCGGCTACACCAGAACCACTTACCGGACACTCCGGAATAACCTGCCCGGCATGCCAGAACCACCTCTCAGAAGTGCCAGAAGCACGTGCTGGACATGCCGGAACAACCTATCGGACAGAACGGAACAACCTGCCGGACACACCAAAATCACCTGCGGGCTACGCCAGAACCACTTGGAGGACTCTCCGGGAAAACCTGCCGGGCATGCTGGAACCACCTCTCAGACGTGCCTGAACCACGTGGCGGACACTCCGGAAACGCATGTCGGGCCGGCCGGAACCACCTCTCAGACGTGCCAGAACCTCATGCCGGACACCCCAGAACCACCTGCTGGACAGACCGGAAACACCTGCCGGACACGCCGGAACCACATGTTCGACTCGCTGGAACCACATTCTGGACATGGCAAAATCACCTGCCGCCTATGCCAGAACCGCTTGGCGAACACTCCGGAATCACCTGTCAGGCATGCCGGAACCACCTCTCAGACATGCCAGAACCACATGCCAATGACACCGGAAGCACCTGCCGAGCATGAGGGAAGCACCTGCTCGACTCGCCAGAACCACCTGTCGGACACGCCAAAATCACCTGCCGGCTACGCCACAGCCAGTTGGTGAACACTCCGGAAACACCTGCCGGGCTGGCTGGAGCCACCTGCCAGTCACGCCAACATCACCTGCCAGCTACGCCAGAACCACTTGGCGGAGACTCCAGAAACACCTGTTGGGCCAGCCGGAACCACCTCTCAGACGTGCCAAAACCATGTGCCTGAGATGCTGGAACCACACCCCGAACAGACCGAAACCACCTGCCAGACCCAACTGAACCACCTGCCGAGCACGCAGGAACAACCTGCTCGACTCGCCGGAACCACCTGCCGGGCGCAGCGGAAGCACCTGCCGAGCGCGCCGGAGCCACCTGCTCGCCTCGCCGGAACCACCTGCCGGGCGCAGCGGAAGCACCTGCCGGGCGCGCCGGAGCCACCTGCTCGGCTCGCCGGAACCACCTGCCGGGCCCTAACCCTAACCCTAACCCTAACCCTATCCCCAAACCCTAACCCTAACCCTAACCCCTAACCCTAAGCCTAACCCTAAACCCTAACCCAACCGTAACCCTAACCCTAACCCTACCCCTAACCCTAACCCCTAACCCCAAACCCTAAACCCTAACCCTAACCGTAACCCTAACCCTATCCCTAACCCTAACCTGACGGACAGGCTGGAACCAGCTGCTCAACTCGCCGGAACCACCTGCCAGACATGCCAGAACCACCTGCCGAGCACGCCGGAGCCACCTGCTGGACTCACCAGAACCACCTGCCTGACAGGCCAAAATCAACAGCTGGCTATGAGAGAACCACCTGGCAGACAATCCGCAATAACCTGCCAGGCATGCAGGAACCACCTCTCAGACGTAAGAGAACCACGTGCCGGACACGCTGGAACCACGTCCTGGACAGACTGGAACCACCTGCCGGACATGCCTGGACCACCTGCCGAGCACGCCGGAACCACCTGCTCGACTCGCAGGACCCATGTGCCAGACACGCCAAAACGAACTGCCGGCTACACCAGAACCACTTACCGGACACTCCGGAATAACCTGCCCGGCATGCCAGAACCACCTCTCAGAAGTGCCAGAAGCACGTGCTGGACATGCCGGAACAACCTATCGGACAGAACGGAACAACCTGCCGGACACACCAAAATCACCTGCGGGCTACGCCAGAACCACTTGGAGGACTCTCCGGGAAAACCTGCCGGGCATGCTGGAACCACCTCTCAGACGTGCCTGAACCACGTGGCGGACACTCCGGAAACGCATGTCGGGCCGGCCGGAACCACCTCTCAGACGTGCCAGAACCTCATGCCGGACACCCCAGAACCACCTGCTGGACAGACCGGAAACACCTGCCGGACACGCCGGAACCACATGTTCGACTCGCTGGAACCACATTCTGGACATGGCAAAATCACCTGCCGCCTATGCCAGAACCGCTTGGCGAACACTCCGGAATCACCTGTCAGGCATGCCGGAACCACCTCTCAGACATGCCAGAACCACATGCCAATGACACCGGAAGCACCTGCCGAGCATGAGGGAAGCACCTGCTCGACTCGCCAGAACCACCTGTCGGACACGCCAAAATCACCTGCCGGCTACGCCACAGCCAGTTGGTGAACACTCCGGAAACACCTGCCGGGCTGGCTGGAGCCACCTGCCAGTCACGCCAACATCACCTGCCAGCTACGCCAGAACCACTTGGCGGAGACTCCAGAAACACCTGTTGGGCCAGCCGGAACCACCTCTCAGACGTGCCAAAACCATGTGCCTGAGATGCTGGAACCACACCCCGAACAGACCGAAACCACCTGCCAGACCCAACTGAACCACCTGCCGAGCACGCAGGAACAACCTGCTCGACTCGCCGGAACCACCTGCCGGGCGCAGCGGAAGCACCTGCCGAGCGCGCCGGAGCCACCTGCTCGCCTCGCCGGAACCACCTGCCGGGCGCAGCGGAAGCACCTGCCGGGCGCGCCGGAGCCACCTGCTCGGCTCGCCGGAACCACCTGCCGGGCCCTAACCCTAACCCTAACCCTAACCCTATCCCCAAACCCTAACCCTAACCCTAACCCCTAACCCTAAGCCTAACCCTAAACCCTAACCCAACCGTAACCCTAACCCTAACCCTACCCCTAACCCTAACCCCTAACCCCAAACCCTAAACCCTAACCCTAACCGTAACCCTAACCCTATCCCTAACCCTAACCTGACGGACAGGCTGGAACCAGCTGCTCAACTCGCCGGAACCACCTGCCAGACATGCCAGAACCACCTGCCGAGCACGCCGGAGCCACCTGCTGGACTCACCAGAACCACCTGCCTGACAGGCCAAAATCAACAGCTGGCTAGGAGAGAACCACCTGGCAGACAATCCGCAATAACCTGCCAGGCATGCAGGAACCACCTCTCAGACGTAAGAGAACCACGTGCCGGACACGCTGGAACCACGTCCTGGACAGACTGGAACCACCTGCCGGACATGCCTGGACCACCTGCCGAGCACGCCGGAACCACCTGCTCGACTCGCAGGACCCATGTGCCAGACACGCCAAAACGAACTGCCGGCTACACCAGAACCACTTACCGGACACTCCGGAATAACCTGCCCGGCATGCCAGAACCACCTCTCAGAAGTGCCAGAAGCACGTGCTGGACATGCCGGAACAACCTATCGGACAGAACGGAACAACCTGCCGGACACACCAAAATCACCTGCGGGCTACGCCAGAACCACTTGGAGGACTCTCCGGGAAAACCTGCCGGGCATGCTGGAACCACCTCTCAGACGTGCCTGAACCACGTGGCGGACACTCCGGAAACGCATGTCGGGCCGGCCGGAACCACCTCTCAGACGTGCCAGAACCTCATGCCGGACACCCCAGAACCACCTGCTGGACAGACCGGAAACACCTGCCGGACACGCCGGAACCACATGTTCGACTCGCTGGAACCACATTCTGGACATGGCAAAATCACCTGCCGCCTATGCCAGAACCGCTTGGCGAACACTCCGGAATCACCTGTCAGGCATGCCGGAACCACCTCTCAGACATGCCAGAACCACATGCCAATGACACCGGAAGCACCTGCCGAGCATGAGGGAAGCACCTGCTCGACTCGCCAGAACCACCTGTCGGACACGCCAAAATCACCTGCCGGCTACGCCACAGCCAGTTGGTGAACACTCCGGAAACACCTGCCGGGCTGGCTGGAGCCACCTGCCAGTCACGCCAACATCACCTGCCAGCTACGCCAGAACCACTTGGCGGAGACTCCAGAAACACCTGTTGGGCCAGCCGGAACCACCTCTCAGACGTGCCAAAACCATGTGCCTGAGATGCTGGAACCACACCCCGAACAGACCGAAACCACCTGCCAGACCCAACTGAACCACCTGCCGAGCACGCAGGAACAACCTGCTCGACTCGCCGGAACCACCTGCCGGGCGCAGCGGAAGCACCTGCCGAGCGCGCCGGAGCCACCTGCTCGCCTCGCCGGAACCACCTGCCGGGCGCAGCGGAAGCACCTGCCGGGCGCGCCGGAGCCACCTGCTCGGCTCGCCGGAACCACCTGCCGGGCCCTAACCCTAACCCTAACCCTAACCCTATCCCCAAACCCTAACCCTAACCCTAACCCCTAACCCTAAGCCTAACCCTAAACCCTAACCCAACCGTAACCCTAACCCTAACCCTACCCCTAACCCTAACCCCTAACCCCAAACCCTAAACCCTAACCCTAACCGTAACCCTAACCCTATCCCTAACCCTAACCTGACGGACAGGCTGGAACCAGCTGCTCAACTCGCCGGAACCACCTGCCAGACATGCCAGAACCACCTGCCGAGCACGCCGGAGCCACCTGCTGGACTCACCAGAACCACCTGCCTGACAGGCCAAAATCAACAGCTGGCTAGGAGAGAACCACCTGGCAGACAATCCGCAATAACCTGCCAGGCATGCAGGAACCACCTCTCAGACGTAAGAGAACCACGTGCCGGACACGCTGGAACCACGTCCTGGACAGACTGGAACCACCTGCCGGACATGCCTGGACCACCTGCCGAGCACGCCGGAACCACCTGCTCGACTCGCAGGACCCATGTGCCAGACACGCCAAAACGAACTGCCGGCTACACCAGAACCACTTACCGGACACTCCGGAATAACCTGCCCGGCATGCCAGAACCACCTCTCAGAAGTGCCAGAAGCACGTGCTGGACATGCCGGAACAACCTATCGGACAGAACGGAACAACCTGCCGGACACACCAAAATCACCTGCGGGCTACGCCAGAACCACTTGGAGGACTCTCCGGGAAAACCTGCCGGGCATGCTGGAACCACCTCTCAGACGTGCCTGAACCACGTGGCGGACACTCCGGAAACGCATGTCGGGCCGGCCGGAACCACCTCTCAGACGTGCCAGAACCTCATGCCGGACACCCCAGAACCACCTGCTGGACAGACCGGAAACACCTGCCGGACACGCCGGAACCACATGTTCGACTCGCTGGAACCACATTCTGGACATGGCAAAATCACCTGCCGCCTATGCCAGAACCGCTTGGCGAACACTCCGGAATCACCTGTCAGGCATGCCGGAACCACCTCTCAGACATGCCAGAACCACATGCCAATGACACCGGAAGCACCTGCCGAGCATGAGGGAAGCACCTGCTCGACTCGCCAGAACCACCTGTCGGACACGCCAAAATCACCTGCCGGCTACGCCACAGCCAGTTGGTGAACACTCCGGAAACACCTGCCGGGCTGGCTGGAGCCACCTGCCAGTCACGCCAACATCACCTGCCAGCTACGCCAGAACCACTTGGCGGAGACTCCAGAAACACCTGTTGGGCCAGCCGGAACCACCTCTCAGACGTGCCAAAACCATGTGCCTGAGATGCTGGAACCACACCCCGAACAGACCGAAACCACCTGCCAGACCCAACTGAACCACCTGCCGAGCACGCAGGAACACCCTGCTCGACTCGCCGGAACCACCTGCCGGGCGCAGCGGAAGCACCTGCCGAGCGCGCCGGAGCCACCTGCTCGCCTCGCCGGAACCACCTGCCGGGCGCAGCGGAAGCACCTGCCGGGCGCGCCGGAGCCACATGCTCGGCTCGCCGGAACCACCTGCCGGGCCCTAACCCTAACCCTAACCCTAACCCTATCCCCAAACCCTAACCCTAACCCTAACCCCTAACCCTAAGCCTAACCCTAAACCCTAACCCAACCGTAACCCTAACCCTAACCCTACCCCTAACCCTAACCCCTAACCCCAAACCCTAAACCCTAACCCTAACCGTAACCCTAACCCTATCCCTAACCCTAACCTGACGGACAGGCTGGAACCAGCTGCTCAACTCGCCGGAACCACCTGCCAGACATGCCAGAACCACCTGCCGAGCACGCCGGAGCCACCTGCTGGACTCACCAGAACCACCTGCCTGACAGGCCAAAATCAACAGCTGGCTAGGAGAGAACCACCTGGCAGACAATCCGCAATAACCTGCCAGGCATGCAGGAACCACCTCTCAGACGTAAGAGAACCACGTGCCGGACACGCTGGAACCACGTCCTGGACAGACTGGAACCACCTGCCGGACATGCCTGGACCACCTGCCGAGCACGCCGGAACCACCTGCTCGACTCGCAGGACCCATGTGCCAGACACGCCAAAACGAACTGCCGGCTACACCAGAACCACTTACCGGACACTCCGGAATAACCTGCCCGGCATGCCAGAACCACCTCTCAGAAGTGCCAGAAGCACGTGCTGGACATGCCGGAACAACCTATCGGACAGAACGGAACAACCTGCCGGACACACCAAAATCACCTGCGGGCTACGCCAGAACCACTTGGAGGACTCTCCGGGAAAACCTGCCGGGCATGCTGGAACCACCTCTCAGACGTGCCTGAACCACGTGGCGGACACTCCGGAAACGCATGTCGGGCCGGCCGGAACCACCTCTCAGACGTGCCAGAACCTCATGCCGGACACCCCAGAACCACCTGCTGGACAGACCGGAAACACCTGCCGGACACGCCGGAACCACATGTTCGACTCGCTGGAACCACATTCTGGACATGGCAAAATCACCTGCCGCCTATGCCAGAACCGCTTGGCGAACACTCCGGAATCACCTGTCAGGCATGCCGGAACCACCTCTCAGACATGCCAGAACCACATGCCAATGACACCGGAAGCACCTGCCGAGCATGAGGGAAGCACCTGCTCGACTCGCCAGAACCACCTGTCGGACACGCCAAAATCACCTGCCGGCTACGCCACAGCCAGTTGGTGAACACTCCGGAAACACCTGCCGGGCTGGCTGGAGCCACCTGCCAGTCACGCCAACATCACCTGCCAGCTACGCCAGAACCACTTGGCGGAGACTCCAGAAACACCTGTTGGGCCAGCCGGAACCACCTCTCAGACGTGCCAAAACCATGTGCCTGAGATGCTGGAACCACACCCCGAACAGACCGAAACCACCTGCCAGACCCAACTGAACCACCTGCCGAGCACGCAGGAACAACCTGCTCGACTCGCCGGAACCACCTGCCGGGCGCAGCGGAAGCACCTGCCGAGCGCGCCGGAGCCACCTGCTCGCCTCGCCGGAACCACCTGCCGGGCGCAGCGGAAGCACCTGCCGGGCGCGCCGGAGCCACCTGCTCGGCTCGCCGGAACCACCTGCCGGGCCCTAACCCTAACCCTAACCCTAACCCTATCCCCAAACCCTAACCCTAACCCTAACCCCTAACCCTAAGCCTAACCCTAAACCCTAACCCAACCGTAACCCTAACCCTAACCCTACCCCTAACCCTAACCCCTAACCCCAAACCCTAAACCCTAACCCTAACCGTAACCCTAACCCTATCCCTAACCCTAACCTGACGGACAGGCTGGAACCAGCTGCTCAACTCGCCGGAACCACCTGCCAGACATGCCAGAACCACCTGCCGAGCACGCCGGAGCCACCTGCTGGACTCACCAGAACCACCTGCCTGACAGGCCAAAATCAACAGCTGGCTAGGAGAGAACCACCTGGCAGACAATCCGCAATAACCTGCCAGGCATGCAGGAACCACCTCTCAGACGTAAGAGAACCACGTGCCGGACACGCTGGAACCACGTCCTGGACAGACTGGAACCACCTGCCGGACATGCCTGGACCACCTGCCGAGCACGCCGGAACCACCTGCTCGACTCGCAGGACCCATGTGCCAGACACGCCAAAACGAACTGCCGGCTACACCAGAACCACTTACCGGACACTCCGGAATAACCTGCCCGGCATGCCAGAACCACCTCTCAGAAGTGCCAGAAGCACGTGCTGGACATGCCGGAACAACCTATCGGACAGAACGGAACAACCTGCCGGACACACCAAAATCACCTGCGGGCTACGCCAGAACCACTTGGAGGACTCTCCGGGAAAACCTGCCGGGCATGCTGGAACCACCTCTCAGACGTGCCTGAACCACGTGGCGGACACTCCGGAAACGCATGTCGGGCCGGCCGGAACCACCTCTCAGACGTGCCAGAACCTCATGCCGGACACCCCAGAACCACCTGCTGGACAGACCGGAAACACCTGCCGGACACGCCGGAACCACATGTTCGACTCGCTGGAACCACATTCTGGACATGGCAAAATCACCTGCCGCCTATGCCAGAACCGCTTGGCGAACACTCCGGAATCACCTGTCAGGCATGCCGGAACCACCTCTCAGACATGCCAGAACCACATGCCAATGACACCGGAAGCACCTGCCGAGCATGAGGGAAGCACCTGCTCGACTCGCCAGAACCACCTGTCGGACACGCCAAAATCACCTGCCGGCTACGCCACAGCCAGTTGGTGAACACTCCGGAAACACCTGCCGGGCTGGCTGGAGCCACCTGCCAGTCACGCCAACATCACCTGCCAGCTACGCCAGAACCACTTGGCGGAGACTCCAGAAACACCTGTTGGGCCAGCCGGAACCACCTCTCAGACGTGCCAAAACCATGTGCCTGAGATGCTGGAACCACACCCCGAACAGACCGAAACCACCTGCCAGACCCAACTGAACCACCTGCCGAGCACGCAGGAACACCCTGCTCGACTCGCCGGAACCACCTGCCGGGCGCAGCGGAAGCACCTGCCGAGCGCGCCGGAGCCACCTGCTCGCCTCGCCGGAACCACCTGCCGGGCGCAGCGGAAGCACCTGCCGGGCGCGCCGGAGCCACATGCTCGGCTCGCCGGAACCACCTGCCGGGCCCTAACCCTAACCCTAACCCTAACCCTATCCCCAAACCCTAACCCTAACCCTAACCCCTAACCCTAAGCCTAACCCTAAACCCTAACCCAACCGTAACCCTAACCCTAACCCTACCCCTAACCCTAACCCCTAACCCCAAACCCTAAACCCTAACCCTAACCGTAACCCTAACCCTATCCCTAACCCTAACCTGACGGACAGGCTGGAACCAGCTGCTCAACTCGCCGGAACCACCTGCCAGACATGCCAGAACCACCTGCCGAGCACGCCGGAGCCACCTGCTGGACTCACCAGAACCACCTGCCTGACAGGCCAAAATCAACAGCTGGCTAGGAGAGAACCACCTGGCAGACAATCCGCAATAACCTGCCAGGCATGCAGGAACCACCTCTCAGACGTAAGAGAACCACGTGCCGGACACGCTGGAACCACGTCCTGGACAGACTGGAACCACCTGCCGGACATGCCTGGACCACCTGCCGAGCACGCCGGAACCACCTGCTCGACTCGCAGGACCCATGTGCCAGACACGCCAAAACGAACTGCCGGCTACACCAGAACCACTTACCGGACACTCCGGAATAACCTGCCCGGCATGCCAGAACCACCTCTCAGAAGTGCCAGAAGCACGTGCTGGACATGCCGGAACAACCTATCGGACAGAACGGAACAACCTGCCGGACACACCAAAATCACCTGCGGGCTACGCCAGAACCACTTGGAGGACTCTCCGGGAAAACCTGCCGGGCATGCTGGAACCACCTCTCAGACGTGCCTGAACCACGTGGCGGACACTCCGGAAACGCATGTCGGGCCGGCCGGAACCACCTCTCAGACGTGCCAGAACCTCATGCCGGACACCCCAGAACCACCTGCTGGACAGACCGGAAACACCTGCCGGACACGCCGGAACCACATGTTCGACTCGCTGGAACCACATTCTGGACATGGCAAAATCACCTGCCGCCTATGCCAGAACCGCTTGGCGAACACTCCGGAATCACCTGTCAGGCATGCCGGAACCACCTCTCAGACATGCCAGAACCACATGCCAATGACACCGGAAGCACCTGCCGAGCATGAGGGAAGCACCTGCTCGACTCGCCAGAACCACCTGTCGGACACGCCAAAATCACCTGCCGGCTACGCCACAGCCAGTTGGTGAACACTCCGGAAACACCTGCCGGGCTGGCTGGAGCCACCTGCCAGTCACGCCAACATCACCTGCCAGCTACGCCAGAACCACTTGGCGGAGACTCCAGAAACACCTGTTGGGCCAGCCGGAACCACCTCTCAGACGTGCCAAAACCATGTGCCTGAGATGCTGGAACCACACCCCGAACAGACCGAAACCACCTGCCAGACCCAACTGAACCACCTGCCGAGCACGCAGGAACAACCTGCTCGACTCGCCGGAACCACCTGCCGGGCGCAGCGGAAGCACCTGCCGAGCGCGCCGGAGCCACCTGCTCGCCTCGCCGGAACCACCTGCCGGGCGCAGCGGAAGCACCTGCCGGGCGCGCCGGAGCCACCTGCTCGGCTCGCCGGAACCACCTGCCGGGCCCTAACCCTAACCCTAACCCTAACCCTATCCCCAAACCCTAACCCTAACCCTAACCCCTAACCCTAAGCCTAACCCTAAACCCTAACCCAACCGTAACCCTAACCCTAACCCTACCCCTAACCCTAACCCCTAACCCCAAACCCTAAACCCTAACCCTAACCGTAACCCTAACCCTATCCCTAACCCTAACCTGACGGACAGGCTGGAACCAGCTGCTCAACTCGCCGGAACCACCTGCCAGACATGCCAGAACCACCTGCCGAGCACGCCGGAGCCACCTGCTGGACTCACCAGAACCACCTGCCTGACAGGCCAAAATCAACAGCTGGCTATGAGAGAACCACCTGGCAGACAATCCGCAATAACCTGCCAGGCATGCAGGAACCACCTCTCAGACGTAAGAGAACCACGTGCCGGACACGCTGGAACCACGTCCTGGACAGACTGGAACCACCTGCCGGACATGCCTGGACCACCTGCCGAGCACGCCGGAACCACCTGCTCGACTCGCAGGACCCATGTGCCAGACACGCCAAAACGAACTGCCGGCTACACCAGAACCACTTACCGGACACTCCGGAATAACCTGCCCGGCATGCCAGAACCACCTCTCAGAAGTGCCAGAAGCACGTGCTGGACATGCCGGAACAACCTATCGGACAGAACGGAACAACCTGCCGGACACACCAAAATCACCTGCGGGCTACGCCAGAACCACTTGGAGGACTCTCCGGGAAAACCTGCCGGGCATGCAGGAACCACCTCTCAGACGTGCCTGAACCACGTGGCGGACACTCCGGAAACGCATGTCGGGCCGGCCGGAACCACCTCTCAGACGTGCCAGAACCTCATGCCGGACACCCCAGAACCACCTGCTGGACAGACCGGAAACACCTGCCGGACACGCCGGAACCACATGTTCGACTCGCTGGAACCACATTCTGGACATGGCAAAATCACCTGCCGCCTATGCCAGAACCGCTTGGCAAACACTCCGGAATCACCTGTCAGGCATGCCGGAACCACCTCTCAGACATGCCAGAACCACATGCCAATGACACCGGAAGCACCTGCCGAGCATGAGGGAAGCACCTGCTCGACTCGCCAGAACCACCTGTCGGACACGCCAAAATCACCTGCCGGCTACGCCACAGCCAGTTGGTGAACACTTCGGAAACACCTGCCGGGCTGGCTGGAGCCACCTGCCAGTCACGCCAACATCACCTGCCAGCTACGCCAGAACCACTTGGCGGAGACTCCAGAAACACCTGTTGGGCCAGCCGGAACCACCTCTCAGACGTGCCAAAACCATGTGCCTGAGATGCTGGAACCACACCCCGAACAGACCGAAACCACCTGCCAGACCCAACTGAACCACCTGCCGAGCACGCAGGAACAACCTGCTCGACTCGCCGGAACAACCTGCCGGGCGCAGCGGAAGCACCTGCCGAGCGCGCCGGAGCCACCTGCTCGCCTCGCCGGAACCACCTGCCGGGCGCAGCGGAAGCACCTGCCGGGCGCGCCGGAGCCACCTGCTCGGCTCGCCGGAACCACCTGCCGGGCCCTAACCCTAACCCTAACCCTAACCCTATCCCCAAACCCTAACCCTAACCCTAACCCCTAACCCTAAGCCTAACCCTAAACCCTAACCCAACCGTAACCCTAACCCTAACCCTACCCCTAACCCTAACCCCTAACCCCAAACCCTAAACCCTAACCCTAACCGTAACCCTAACCCTATCCCTAACCCTAACCTGACGGACAGGCTGGAACCAGCTGCTCAACTCGCCGGAACCACCTGCCAGACATGCCAGAACCACCTGCCGAGCACGCCGGAGCCACCTGCTGGACTCACCAGAACCACCTGCCTGACAGGCCAAAATCAACAGCTGGCTA
Organism: Equus asinus; assembly: GCF_041296235.1. Taxonomy (NCBI): domain Eukaryota; kingdom Metazoa; phylum Chordata; class Mammalia; order Perissodactyla; family Equidae; genus Equus; species Equus asinus. The sequence continues at coordinate 80,599 of NW_027225487.1, read as the reverse complement.
TGAGAGAACCACCTGGCAGACAATCCGCAATAACCTGCCAGGCATGCAGGAACCACCTCTCAGACGTAAGAGAACCACGTGCCGGACACGCTGGAACCACGTCCTGGACAGACTGGAACCACCTGCCGGACATGCCTGGACCACCTGCCGAGCACGCCGGAACCACCTGCTCGACTCGCAGGACCCATGTGCCAGACACGCCAAAACGAACTGCCGGCTACACCAGAACCACTTACCGGACACTCCGGAATAACCTGCCCGGCATGCCAGAACCACCTCTCAGAAGTGCCAGAAGCACGTGCTGGACATGCCGGAACAACCTATCGGACAGAACGGAACAACCTGCCGGACACACCAAAATCACCTGCGGGCTACGCCAGAACCACTTGGAGGACTCTCCGGGAAAACCTGCCGGGCATGCTGGAACCACCTCTCAGACGTGCCTGAACCACGTGGCGGACACTCCGGAAACGCATGTCGGGCCGGCCGGAACCACCTCTCAGACGTGCCAGAACCTCATGCCGGACACCCCAGAACCACCTGCTGGACAGACCGGAAACACCTGCCGGACACGCCGGAACCACATGTTCGACTCGCTGGAACCACATTCTGGACATGGCAAAATCACCTGCCGCCTATGCCAGAACCGCTTGGCGAACACTCCGGAATCACCTGTCAGGCATGCCGGAACCACCTCTCAGACATGCCAGAACCACATGCCAATGACACCGGAAGCACCTGCCGAGCATGAGGGAAGCACCTGCTCGACTCGCCAGAACCACCTCTCGGACACGCCAAAATCACCTGCCGGCTACGCCACAGCCAGTTGGTGAACACTCCGGAAACACCTGCCGGGCTGGCTGGAGCCACCTGCCAGTCACGCCAACATCACCTGCCAGCTACGCCAGAACCACTTGGCGGAGACTCCAGAAACACCTGTTGGGCCAGCCGGAACCACCTCTCAGACGTGCCAAAACCATGTGCCTGAGATGCTGGAACCACACCCCGAACAGACCGAAACCACCTGCCAGACCCAACTGAACCACCTGCCGAGCACGCAGGAACAACCTGCTCGACTCGCCGGAACCACCTGCCGGGCGCAGCGGAAGCACCTGCCGAGCGCGCCGGAGCCACCTGCTCGCCTCGCCGGAACCACCTGCCGGGCGCAGCGGAAGCACCTGCCGGGCGCGCCGGAGCCACCTGCTCGGCTCGCCGGAACCACCTGCCAGGCCCTAACCCTAACCCTAACCCTAACCCTATCCCTAACCCTAACCTGACGGACAGGCTGGAACCAGCTGCTCAACTCGCCGGAACCACCTGCCAGACATGCCAGAACCACCTGCCGAGCACGCCGGAGCCACCTGCTGGACTCACCAGAACCACCTGCCTGACAGGCCAAAATCAACAGCTGGCTATGAGAGAACCACCTGGCAGACAATCCGCAATAACCTGCCAGGCATGCAGGAACCACCTCTCAGACGTAAGAGAACCACGTGCCGGACACGCTGGAACCACGTCCTGGACAGACTGGAACCACCTGCCGGACATGCCTGGACCACCTGCCGAGCACGCCGGAACCACCTGCTCGACTCGCAGGACCCATGTGCCAGACACGCCAAAACGAACTGCCGGCTACACCAGAACCACTTACCGGACACTCCGGAATAACCTGCCCGGCATGCCAGAACCACCTCTCAGAAGTGCCAGAAGCACGTGCTGGACATGCCGGAACAACCTATCGGACAGAACGGAACAACCTGCCGGACACACCAAAATCACCTGCGGGCTACGCCAGAACCACTTGGAGGACTCTCCGGGAAAACCTGCCGGGCATGCTGGAACCACCTCTCAGACGTGCCTGAACCACGTGGCGGACACTCCGGAAATGCATGTCGGGCCGGCCGGAACCACCTCTCAGACGTGCCAGAACCTCATGCCGGACACCCCAGAACCACCTGCTGGACAGACCGGAAACACCTGCCGGACACGCCGGAACCACATGTTCGACTCGCTGGAACCACATTCTGGACATGGCAAAATCACCTGCCGCCTATGCCAGAACCGCTTGGCGAACACTCCGGAATCACCTGTCAGGCATGCCGGAACCACCTCTCAGACATGCCAGAACCACATGCCAATGACACCGGAAGCACCTGCCGAGCATGAGGGAAGCACCTGCTCGACTCGCCAGAACCACCTGTCGGACACGCCAAAATCACCTGCCGGCTACGCCACAGCCAGTTGGTGAACACTCCGGAAACACCTGCCGGGCTGGCTGGAGCCACCTGCCAGTCACGCCAACATCACCTGCCAGCTACGCCAGAACCACTTGGCGGAGACTCCAGAAACACCTGTTGGGCCAGCCGGAACCACCTCTCAGACGTGCCAAAACCATGTGCCTGAGATGCTGGAACCACACCCCGAACAGACCGAAACCACCTGCCAGACCCAACTGAACCACCTGCCGAGCACGCAGGAACAACCTGCTCGACTCGCCGGAACCACCTGCCGGGCGCAGCGGAAGCACCTGCCGAGCGCGCCGGAGCCACCTGCTCGCCTCGCCGGAACCACCTGCCGGGCGCAGCGGAAGCACCTGCCGGGCGCGCCGGAGCCACCTGCTCGGCTCGCCGGAACCACCTGCCGGGCCCTAACCCTAACCCTAACCCTAACCCTATCCCCAAACCCTAACCCTAACCCTAACCCCTAACCCTAAGCCTAACCCTAAACCCTAACCCAACCGTAACCCTAACCCTAACCCTACCCCTAACCCTAACCCCTAACCCCAAACCCTAAACCCTAACCCTAACCGTAACCCTAACCCTATCCCTAACCCTAACCTGACGGACAGGCTGGAACCAGCTGCTCAACTCGCCGGAACCACCTGCCAGACATGCCAGAACCACCTGCCGAGCACGCCGGAGCCACCTGCTGGACTCACCAGAACCACCTGCCTGACAGGCCAAAATCAACAGCTGGCTAGGAGAGAACCACCTGGCAGACAATCCGCAATAACCTGCCAGGCATGCAGGAACCACCTCTCAGACGTAAGAGAACCACGTGCCGGACACGCTGGAACCACGTCCTGGACAGACTGGAACCACCTGCCGGACATGCCTGGACCACCTGCCGAGCACGCCGGAACCACCTGCTCGACTCGCAGGACCCATGTGCCAGACACGCCAAAACGAACTGCCGGCTACACCAGAACCACTTACCGGACACTCCGGAATAACCTGCCCGGCATGCCAGAACCACCTCTCAGAAGTGCCAGAAGCACGTGCTGGACATGCCGGAACAACCTATCGGACAGAACGGAACAACCTGCCGGACACACCAAAATCACCTGCGGGCTACGCCAGAACCACTTGGAGGACTCTCCGGGAAAACCTGCCGGGCATGCTGGAACCACCTCTCAGACGTGCCTGAACCACGTGGCGGACACTCCGGAAACGCATGTCGGGCCGGCCGGAACCACCTCTCAGACGTGCCAGAACCTCATGCCGGACACCCCAGAACCACCTGCTGGACAGACCGGAAACACCTGCCGGACACGCCGGAACCACATGTTCGACTCGCTGGAACCACATTCTGGACATGGCAAAATCACCTGCCGCCTATGCCAGAACCGCTTGGCGAACACTCCGGAATCACCTGTCAGGCATGCCGGAACCACCTCTCAGACATGCCAGAACCACATGCCAATGACACCGGAAGCACCTGCCGAGCATGAGGGAAGCACCTGCTCGACTCGCCAGAACCACCTGTCGGACACGCCAAAATCACCTGCCGGCTACGCCACAGCCAGTTGGTGAACACTCCGGAAACACCTGCCGGGCTGGCTGGAGCCACCTGCCAGTCACGCCAACATCACCTGCCAGCTACGCCAGAACCACTTGGCGGAGACTCCAGAAACACCTGTTGGGCCAGCCGGAACCACCTCTCAGACGTGCCAAAACCATGTGCCTGAGATGCTGGAACCACACCCCGAACAGACCGAAACCACCTGCCAGACCCAACTGAACCACCTGCCGAGCACGCAGGAACAACCTGCTCGACTCGCCGGAACCACCTGCCGGGCGCAGCGGAAGCACCTGCCGAGCGCGCCGGAGCCACCTGCTCGCCTCGCCGGAACCACCTGCCGGGCGCAGCGGAAGCACCTGCCGGGCGCGCCGGAGCCACCTGCTCGGCTCGCCGGAACCACCTGCCGGGCCCTAACCCTAACCCTAACCCTAACCCTATCCCCAAACCCTAACCCTAACCCTAACCCCTAACCCTAAGCCTAACCCTAAACCCTAACCCAACCGTAACCCTAACCCTAACCCTACCCCTAACCCTAACCCCTAACCCCAAACCCTAAACCCTAACCCTAACCGTAACCCTAACCCTATCCCTAACCCTAACCTGACGGACAGGCTGGAACCAGCTGCTCAACTCGCCGGAACCACCTGCCAGACATGCCAGAACCACCTGCCGAGCACGCCGGAGCCACCTGCTGGACTCACCAGAACCACCTGCCTGACAGGCCAAAATCAACAGCTGGCTAGGAGAGAACCACCTGGCAGACAATCCGCAATAACCTGCCAGGCATGCAGGAACCACCTCTCAGACGTAAGAGAACCACGTGCCGGACACGCTGGAACCACGTCCTGGACAGACTGGAACCACCTGCCGGACATGCCTGGACCACCTGCCGAGCACGCCGGAACCACCTGCTCGACTCGCAGGACCCATGTGCCAGACACGCCAAAACGAACTGCCGGCTACACCAGAACCACTTACCGGACACTCCGGAATAACCTGCCCGGCATGCCAGAACCACCTCTCAGAAGTGCCAGAAGCACGTGCTGGACATGCCGGAACAACCTATCGGACAGAACGGAACAACCTGCCGGACACACCAAAATCACCTGCGGGCTACGCCAGAACCACTTGGAGGACTCTCCGGGAAAACCTGCCGGGCATGCTGGAACCACCTCTCAGACGTGCCTGAACCACGTGGCGGACACTCCGGAAACGCATGTCGGGCCGGCCGGAACCACCTCTCAGACGTGCCAGAACCTCATGCCGGACACCCCAGAACCACCTGCTGGACAGACCGGAAACACCTGCCGGACACGCCGGAACCACATGTTCGACTCGCTGGAACCACATTCTGGACATGGCAAAATCACCTGCCGCCTATGCCAGAACCGCTTGGCGAACACTCCGGAATCACCTGTCAGGCATGCCGGAACCACCTCTCAGACATGCCAGAACCACATGCCAATGACACCGGAAGCACCTGCCGAGCATGAGGGAAGCACCTGCTCGACTCGCCAGAACCACCTGTCGGACACGCCAAAATCACCTGCCGGCTACGCCACAGCCAGTTGGTGAACACTCCGGAAACACCTGCCGGGCTGGCTGGAGCCACCTGCCAGTCACGCCAACATCACCTGCCAGCTACGCCAGAACCACTTGGCGGAGACTCCAGAAACACCTGTTGGGCCAGCCGGAACCACCTCTCAGACGTGCCAAAACCATGTGCCTGAGATGCTGGAACCACACCCCGAACAGACCGAAACCACCTGCCAGACCCAACTGAACCACCTGCCGAGCACGCAGGAACAACCTGCTCGACTCGCCGGAACCACCTGCCGGGCGCAGCGGAAGCACCTGCCGAGCGCGCCGGAGCCACCTGCTCGCCTCGCCGGAACCACCTGCCGGGCGCAGCGGAAGCACCTGCCGGGCGCGCCGGAGCCACCTGCTCGGCTCGCCGGAACCACCTGCCGGGCCCTAACCCTAACCCTAACCCTAACCCTATCCCCAAACCCTAACCCTAACCCTAACCCCTAACCCTAAGCCTAACCCTAAACCCTAAGCCAACCGTAACCCTAACCCTAACCCTACCCCTAACCCTAACCCCTAACCCCAAACCCTAAACCCTAACCCTAACCGTAACCCTAACCCTATCCCTAACCCTAACCTGACGGACAGGCTGGAACCAGCTGCTCAACTCGCCGGAACCACCTGCCAGACATGCCAGAACCACCTGCCGAGCACGCCGGAGCCACCTGCTGGACTCACCAGAACCACCTGCCTGACAGGCCAAAATCAACAGCTGGCTAGGAGAGAACCACCTGGCAGACAATCCGCAATAACCTGCCAGGCATGCAGGAACCACCTCTCAGACGTAAGAGAACCACGTGCCGGACACGCTGGAACCACGTCCTGGACAGACTGGAACCACCTGCCGGACATGCCTGGACCACCTGCCGAGCACGCCGGAACCACCTGCTCGACTCGCAGGACCCATGTGCCAGACACGCCAAAACGAACTGCCGGCTACACCAGAACCACTTACCGGACACTCCGGAATAACCTGCCCGGCATGCCAGAACCACCTCTCAGAAGTGCCAGAAGCACGTGCTGGACATGCCGGAACAACCTATCGGACAGAACGGAACAACCTGCCGGACACACCAAAATCACCTGCGGGCTACGCCAGAACCACTTGGAGGACTCTCCGGGAAAACCTGCCGGGCATGCTGGAACCACCTCTCAGACGTGCCTGAACCACGTGGCGGACACTCCGGAAACGCATGTCGGGCCGGCCGGAACCACCTCTCAGACGTGCCAGAACCTCATGCCGGACACCCCAGAACCACCTGCTGGACAGACCGGAAACACCTGCCGGACACGCCGGAACCACATGTTCGACTCGCTGGAACCACATTCTGGACATGGCAAAATCACCTGCCGCCTATGCCAGAACCGCTTGGCGAACACTCCGGAATCACCTGTCAGGCATGCCGGAACCACCTCTCAGACATGCCAGAACCACATGCCAATGACACCGGAAGCACCTGCCGAGCATGAGGGAAGCACCTGCTCGACTCGCCAGAACCACCTGTCGGACACGCCAAAATCACCTGCCGGCTACGCCACAGCCAGTTGGTGAACACTCCGGAAACACCTGCCGGGCTGGCTGGAGCCACCTGCCAGTCACGCCAACATCACCTGCCAGCTACGCCAGAACCACTTGGCGGAGACTCCAGAAACACCTGTTGGGCCAGCCGGAACCACCTCTCAGACGTGCCAAAACCATGTGCCTGAGATGCTGGAACCACACCCCGAACAGACCGAAACCACCTGCCAGACCCAACTGAACCACCTGCCGAGCACGCAGGAACAACCTGCTCGACTCGCCGGAACCACCTGCCGGGCGCAGCGGAAGCACCTGCCGAGCGCGCCGGAGCCACCTGCTCGCCTCGCCGGAACCACCTGCCGGGCGCAGCGGAAGCACCTGCCGGGCGCGCCGGAGCCACCTGCTCGGCTCGCCGGAACCACCTGCCGGGCCCTAACCCTAACCCTAACCCTAACCCTATCCCCAAACCCTAACCCTAACCCTAACCCCTAACCCTAAGCCTAACCCTAAACCCTAAGCCAACCGTAACCCTAACCCTAACCCTACCCCTAACCCTAACCCCTAACCCCAAACCCTAAACCCTAACCCTAACCGTAACCCTAACCCTATCCCTAACCCTAACCTGACGGACAGGCTGGAACCAGCTGCTCAACTCGCCGGAACCACCTGCCAGACATGCCAGAACCACCTGCCGAGCACGCCGGAGCCACCTGCTGGACTCACCAGAACCACCTGCCTGACAGGCCAAAATCAACAGCTGGCTATGAGAGAACCACCTGGCAGACAATCCGCAATAACCTGCCAGGCATGCAGGAACCACCTCTCAGACGTAAGAGAACCACGTGCCGGACACGCTGGAACCACGTCCTGGACAGACTGGAACCACCTGCCGGACATGCCTGGACCACCTGCCGAGCACGCCGGAACCACCTGCTCGACTCGCAGGACCCATGTGCCAGACACGCCAAAACGAACTGCCGGCTACACCAGAACCACTTACCGGACACTCCGGAATAACCTGCCCGGCATGCCAGAACCACCTCTCAGAAGTGCCAGAAGCACGTGCTGGACATGCCGGAACAACCTATCGGACAGAACGGAACAACCTGCCGGACACACCAAAATCACCTGCGGGCTACGCCAGAACCACTTGGAGGACTCTCCGGGAAAACCTGCCGGGCATGCTGGAACCACCTCTCAGACGTGCCTGAACCACGTGGCGGACACTCCGGAAACGCATGTCGGGCCGGCCGGAACCACCTCTCAGACGTGCCAGAACCTCATGCCGGACACCCCAGAACCACCTGCTGGACAGACCGGAAACACCTGCCGGACACGCCGGAACCACATGTTCGACTCGCTGGAACCACATTCTGGACATGGCAAAATCACCTGCCGCCTATGCCAGAACCGCTTGGCGAACACTCCGGAATCACCTGTCAGGCATGCCGGAACCACCTCTCAGACATGCCAGAACCACATGCCAATGACACCGGAAGCACCTGCCGAGCATGAGGGAAGCACCTGCTCGACTCGCCAGAACCACCTGTCGGACACGCCAAAATCACCTGCCGGCTACGCCACAGCCAGTTGGTGAACACTCCGGAAACACCTGCCGGGCTGGCTGGAGCCACCTGCCAGTCACGCCAACATCACCTGCCAGCTACGCCAGAACCACTTGGCGGAGACTCCAGAAACACCTGTTGGGCCAGCCGGAACCACCTCTCAGACGTGCCAAAACCATGTGCCTGAGATGCTGGAACCACACCCCGAACAGACCGAAACCACCTGCCAGACCCAACTGAACCACCTGCCGAGCACGCAGGAACAACCTGCTCGACTCGCCGGAACCACCTGCCGGGCGCAGCGGAAGCACCTGCCGAGCGCGCCGGAGCCACCTGCTCGCCTCGCCGGAACCACCTGCCGGGCGCAGCGGAAGCACCTGCCGGGCGCGCCGGAGCCACCTGCTCGGCTCGCCGGAACCACCTGCCGGGCCCTAACCCTAACCCTAACCCTAACCCTATCCCCAAACCCTAACCCTAACCCTAACCCCTAACCCTAAGCCTAACCCTAAACCCTAACCCAACCGTAACCCTAACCCTAACCCTACCCCTAACCCTAACCCCTAACCCCAAACCCTAAACCCTAACCCTAACCGTAACCCTAACCCTATCCCTAACCCTAACCTGACGGACAGGCTGGAACCAGCTGCTCAACTCGCCGGAACCACCTGCCAGACATGCCAGAACCACCTGCCGAGCACGCCGGAGCCACCTGCTGGACTCACCAGAACCACCTGCCTGACAGGCCAAAATCAACAGCTGGCTAGGAGAGAACCACCTGGCAGACAATCCGCAATAACCTGCCAGGCATGCAGGAACCACCTCTCAGACGTAAGAGAACCACGTGCCGGACACGCTGGAACCACGTCCTGGACAGACTGGAACCACCTGCCGGACATGCCTGGACCACCTGCCGAGCACGCCGGAACCACCTGCTCGACTCGCAGGACCCATGTGCCAGACACGCCAAAACGAACTGCCGGCTACACCAGAACCACTTACCGGACACTCCGGAATAACCTGCCCGGCATGCCAGAACCACCTCTCAGAAGTGCCAGAAGCACGTGCTGGACATGCCGGAACAACCTATCGGACAGAACGGAACAACCTGCCGGACACACCAAAATCACCTGCGGGCTACGCCAGAACCACTTGGAGGACTCTCCGGGAAAACCTGCCGGGCATGCTGGAACCACCTCTCAGACGTGCCTGAACCACGTGGCGGACACTCCGGAAACGCATGTCGGGCCGGCCGGAACCACCTCTCAGACGTGCCAGAACCTCATGCCGGACACCCCAGAACCACCTGCTGGACAGACCGGAAACACCTGCCGGACACGCCGGAACCACATGTTCGACTCGCTGGAACCACATTCTGGACATGGCAAAATCACCTGCCGCCTATGCCAGAACCGCTTGGCGAACACTCCGGAATCACCTGTCAGGCATGCCGGAACCACCTCTCAGACATGCCAGAACCACATGCCAATGACACCGGAAGCACCTGCCGAGCATGAGGGAAGCACCTGCTCGACTCGCCAGAACCACCTGTCGGACACGCCAAAATCACCTGCCGGCTACGCCACAGCCAGTTGGTGAACACTCCGGAAACACCTGCCGGGCTGGCTGGAGCCACCTGCCAGTCACGCCAACATCACCTGCCAGCTACGCCAGAACCACTTGGCGGAGACTCCAGAAACACCTGTTGGGCCAGCCGGAACCACCTCTCAGACGTGCCAAAACCATGTGCCTGAGATGCTGGAACCACACCCCGAACAGACCGAAACCACCTGCCAGACCCAACTGAACCACCTGCCGAGCACGCAGGAACAACCTGCTCGACTCGCCGGAACCACCTGCCGGGCGCAGCGGAAGCACCTGCCGAGCGCGCCGGAGCCACCTGCTCGCCTCGCCGGAACCACCTGCCGGGCGCAGCGGAAGCACCTGCCGGGCGCGCCGGAGCCACCTGCTCGGCTCGCCGGAACCACCTGCCGGGCCCTAACCCTAACCCTAACCCTAACCCTATCCCCAAACCCTAACCCTAACCCTAACCCCTAACCCTAAGCCTAACCCTAAACCCTAAGCCAACCGTAACCCTAACCCTAACCCTACCCCTAACCCTAACCCCTAACCCCAAACCCTAAACCCTAACCCTAACCGTAACCCTAACCCTATCCCTAACCCTAACCTGACGGACAGGCTGGAACCAGCTGCTCAACTCGCCGGAACCACCTGCCAGACATGCCAGAACCACCTGCCGAGCACGCCGGAGCCACCTGCTGGACTCACCAGAACCACCTGCCTGACAGGCCAAAATCAACAGCTGGCTAGGAGAGAACCACCTGGCAGACAATCCGCAATAACCTGCCAGGCATGCAGGAACCACCTCTCAGACGTAAGAGAACCACGTGCCGGACACGCTGGAACCACGTCCTGGACAGACTGGAACCACCTGCCGGACATGCCTGGACCACCTGCCGAGCACGCCGGAACCACCTGCTCGACTCGCAGGACCCATGTGCCAGACACGCCAAAACGAACTGCCGGCTACACCAGAACCACTTACCGGACACTCCGGAATAACCTGCCCGGCATGCCAGAACCACCTCTCAGAAGTGCCAGAAGCACGTGCTGGACATGCCGGAACAACCTATCGGACAGAACGGAACAACCTGCCGGACACACCAAAATCACCTGCGGGCTACGCCAGAACCACTTGGAGGACTCTCCGGGAAAACCTGCCGGGCATGCTGGAACCACCTCTCAGACGTGCCTGAACCACGTGGCGGACACTCCGGAAACGCATGTCGGGCCGGCCGGAACCACCTCTCAGACGTGCCAGAACCTCATGCCGGACACCCCAGAACCACCTGCTGGACAGACCGGAAACACCTGCCGGACACGCCGGAACCACATGTTCGACTCGCTGGAACCACATTCTGGACATGGCAAAATCACCTGCCGCCTATGCCAGAACCGCTTGGCGAACACTCCGGAATCACCTGTCAGGCATGCCGGAACCACCTCTCAGACATGCCAGAACCACATGCCAATGACACCGGAAGCACCTGCCGAGCATGAGGGAAGCACCTGCTCGACTCGCCAGAACCACCTGTCGGACACGCCAAAATCACCTGCCGGCTACGCCACAGCCAGTTGGTGAACACTCCGGAAACACCTGCCGGGCTGGCTGGAGCCACCTGCCAGTCACGCCAACATCACCTGCCAGCTACGCCAGAACCACTTGGCGGAGACTCCAGAAACACCTGTTGGGCCAGCCGGAACCACCTCTCAGACGTGCCAAAACCATGTGCCTGAGATGCTGGAACCACACCCCGAACAGACCGAAACCACCTGCCAGACCCAACTGAACCACCTGCCGAGCACGCAGGAACAACCTGCTCGACTCGCCGGAACCACCTGCCGGGCGCAGCGGAAGCACCTGCCGAGCGCGCCGGAGCCACCTGCTCGCCTCGCCGGAACCACCTGCCGGGCGCAGCGGAAGCACCTGCCGGGCGCGCCGGAGCCACCTGCTCGGCTCGCCGGAACCACCTGCCGGGCCCTAACCCTAACCCTAACCCTAACCCTATCCCCAAACCCTAACCCTAACCCTAACCCCTAACCCTAAGCCTAACCCTAAACCCTAAGCCAACCGTAACCCTAACCCTAACCCTACCCCTAACCCTAACCCCTAACCCCAAACCCTAAACCCTAACCCTAACCGTAACCCTAACCCTATCCCTAACCCTAACCTGACGGACAGGCTGGAACCAGCTGCTCAACTCGCCGGAACCACCTGCCAGACATGCCAGAACCACCTGCCGAGCACGCCGGAGCCACCTGCTGGACTCACCAGAACCACCTGCCTGACAGGCCAAAATCAACAGCTGGCTATGAGAGAACCACCTGGCAGACAATCCGCAATAACCTGCCAGGCATGCAGGAACCACCTCTCAGACGTAAGAGAACCACGTGCCGGACACGCTGGAACCACGTCCTGGACAGACTGGAACCACCTGCCGGACATGCCTGGACCACCTGCCGAGCACGCCGGAACCACCTGCTCGACTCACAGGACCCATGTGCCAGACACGCCAAAACGAACTGCCGGCTACACCAGAACCACTTACCGGACACTCCGGAATAACCTGCCCGGCATGCCAGAACCACCTCTCAGAAGTGCCAGAAGCACGTGCTGGACATGCCGGAACAACCTATCGGACAGAACGGAACAACCTGCCGGACACACCAAAATCACCTGCGGGCTACGCCAGAACCACTTGGAGGACTCTCCGGGAAAACCTGCCGGGCATGCTGGAACCACCTCTCAGACGTGCCTGAACCACGTGGCGGACACTCCGGAAACGCATGTCGGGCCGGCCGGAACCACCTCTCAGACGTGCCAGAACCTCATGCCGGACACCCCAGAACCACCTGCTGGACAGACCGGAAACACCTGCCGGACACGCCGGAACCACATGTTCGACTCGCTGGAACCACATTCTGGACATGGCAAAATCACCTGCCGCCTATGCCAGAACCGCTTGGCGAACACTCCGGAATCACCTGTCAGGCATGCCGGAACCACCTCTCAGACATGCCAGAACCACATGCCAATGACACCGGAAGCACCTGCCGAGCATGAGGGAAGCACCTGCTCGACTCGCCAGAACCACCTGTCGGACACGCCAAAATCACCTGCCGGCTACGCCACAGCCAGTTGGTGAACACTCCGGAAACACCTGCCGGGCTGGCTGGAGCCACCTGCCAGTCACGCCAACATCACCTGCCAGCTACGCCAGAACCACTTGGCGGAGACTCCAGAAACACCTGTTGGGCCAGCCGGAACCACCTCTCAGACGTGCCAAAACCATGTGCCTGAGATGCTGGAACCACACCCCGAACAGACCGAAACCACCTGCCAGACCCAACTGAACCACCTGCCGAGCACGCAGGAACAACCTGCTCGACTCGCCGGAACCACCTGCCGGGCGCAGCGGAAGCACCTGCCGAGCGCGCCAGAGCCACCTGCTCGCCTCGCCGGAACCACCTGCCGGGCGCAGCGGAAGCACCTGCCGGGCGCGCCGGAGCCACCTGCTCGGCTCGCCGGAACCACCTGCCGGGCCCTAACCCTAACCCTAACCCTAACCCTATCCCCAAACCCTAACCCTAACCCTAACCCCTAACCCTAAGCCTAACCCTAAACCCTAACCCAACCGTAACCCTAACCCTAACCCTACCCCTAACCCTAACCCCTAACCCCAAACCCTAAACCCTAACCCTAACCGTAACCCTAACCCTATCCCTAACCCTAACCTGACGGACAGGCTGGAACCAGCTGCTCAACTCGCCGGAACCACCTGCCAGACATGCCAGAACCACCTGCCGAGCACGCCGGAGCCACCTGCTGGACTCACCAGAACCACCTGCCTGACAGGCCAAAATCAACAGCTGGCTAGGAGAGAACCACCTGGCAGACAATCCGCAATAACCTGCCAGGCATGCAGGAACCACCTCTCAGACGTAAGAGAACCACGTGCCGGACACGCTGGAACCACGTCCTGGACAGACTGGAACCACCTGCCGGACATGCCTGGACCACCTGCCGAGCACGCCGGAACCACCTGCTCGACTCGCAGGACCCATGTGCCAGACACGCCAAAACGAACTGCCGGCTACACCAGAACCACTTACCGGACACTCCGGAATAACCTGCCCGGCATGCCAGAACCACCTCTCAGAAGTGCCAGAAGCACGTGCTGGACATGCCGGAACAACCTATCGGACAGAACGGAACAACCTGCCGGACACACCAAAATCACCTGCGGGCTACGCCAGAACCACTTGGAGGACTCTCCGGGAAAACCTGCCGGGCATGCTGGAACCACCTCTCAGACGTGCCTGAACCACGTGGCGGACACTCCGGAAACGCATGTCGGGCCGGCCGGAACCACCTCTCAGACGTGCCAGAACCTCATGCCGGACACCCCAGAACCACCTGCTGGACAGACCGGAAACACCTGCCGGACACGCCGGAACCACATGTTCGACTCGCTGGAACCACATTCTGGACATGGCAAAATCACCTGCCGCCTATGCCAGAACCGCTTGGCGAACACTCCGGAATCACCTGTCAGGCATGCCGGAACCACCTCTCAGACATGCCAGAACCACATGCCAATGACACCGGAAGCACCTGCCGAGCATGAGGGAAGCACCTGCTCGACTCGCCAGAACCACCTGTCGGACACGCCAAAATCACCTGCCGGCTACGCCACAGCCAGTTGGTGAACACTCCGGAAACACCTGCCGGGCTGGCTGGAGCCACCTGCCAGTCACGCCAACATCACCTGCCAGCTACGCCAGAACCACTTGGCGGAGACTCCAGAAACACCTGTTGGGCCAGCCGGAACCACCTCTCAGACGTGCCAAAACCATGTGCCTGAGATGCTGGAACCACACCCCGAACAGACCGAAACCACCTGCCAGACCCAACTGAACCACCTGCCGAGCACGCAGGAACAACCTGCTCGACTCGCCGGAACCACCTGCCGGGCGCAGCGGAAGCACCTGCCGAGCGCGCCGGAGCCACCTGCTCGCCTCGCCGGAACCACCTGCCGGGCGCAGCGGAAGCACCTGCCGGGCGCGCCGGAGCCACCTGCTCGGCTCGCCGGAACCACCTGCCGGGCCCTAACCCTAACCCTAACCCTAACCCTATCCCCAAACCCTAACCCTAACCCTAACCCCTAACCCTAAGCCTAACCCTAAACCCTAACCCAACCGTAACCCTAACCCTAACCCTACCCCTAACCCTAACCCCTAACCCCAAACCCTAAACCCTAACCCTAACCGTAACCCTAACCCTATCCCTAACCCTAACCTGACGGACAGGCTGGAACCAGCTGCTCAACTCGCCGGAACCACCTGCCAGACATGCCAGAACCACCTGCCGAGCACGCCGGAGCCACCTGCTGGACTCACCAGAACCACCTGCCTGACAGGCCAAAATCAACAGCTGGCTAGGAGAGAACCACCTGGCAGACAATCCGCAATAACCTGCCAGGCATGCAGGAACCACCTCTCAGACGTAAGAGAACCACGTGCCGGACACGCTGGAACCACGTCCTGGACAGACTGGAACCACCTGCCGGACATGCCTGGACCACCTGCCGAGCACGCCGGAACCACCTGCTCGACTCGCAGGACCCATGTGCCAGACACGCCAAAACGAACTGCCGGCTACACCAGAACCACTTACCGGACACTCCGGAATAACCTGCCCGGCATGCCAGAACCACCTCTCAGAAGTGCCAGAAGCACGTGCTGGACATGCCGGAACAACCTATCGGACAGAACGGAACAACCTGCCGGACACACCAAAATCACCTGCGGGCTACGCCAGAACCACTTGGAGGACTCTCCGGGAAAACCTGCCGGGCATGCTGGAACCACCTCTCAGACGTGCCTGAACCACGTGGCGGACACTCCGGAAACGCATGTCGGGCCGGCCGGAACCACCTCTCAGACGTGCCAGAACCTCATGCCGGACACCCCAGAACCACCTGCTGGACAGACCGGAAACACCTGCCGGACACGCCGGAACCACATGTTCGACTCGCTGGAACCACATTCTGGACATGGCAAAATCACCTGCCGCCTATGCCAGAACCGCTTGGCGAACACTCCGGAATCACCTGTCAGGCATGCCGGAACCACCTCTCAGACATGCCAGAACCACATGCCAATGACACCGGAAGCACCTGCCGAGCATGAGGGAAGCACCTGCTCGACTCGCCAGAACCACCTGTCGGACACGCCAAAATCACCTGCCGGCTACGCCACAGCCAGTTGGTGAACACTCCGGAAACACCTGCCGGGCTGGCTGGAGCCACCTGCCAGTCACGCCAACATCACCTGCCAGCTACGCCAGAACCACTTGGCGGAGACTCCAGAAACACCTGTTGGGCCAGCCGGAACCACCTCTCAGACGTGCCAAAACCATGTGCCTGAGATGCTGGAACCACACCCCGAACAGACCGAAACCACCTGCCAGACCCAACTGAACCACCTGCCGAGCACGCAGGAACAACCTGCTCGACTCGCCGGAACCACCTGCCGGGCGCAGCGGAAGCACCTGCCGAGCGCGCCGGAGCCACCTGCTCGCCTCGCCGGAACCACCTGCCGGGCGCAGCGGAAGCACCTGCCGGGCGCGCCGGAGCCACCTGCTCGGCTCGCCGGAACCACCTGCCGGGCCCTAACCCTAACCCTAACCCTAACCCTATCCCCAAACCCTAACCCTAACCCTAACCCCTAACCCTAAGCCTAACCCTAAACCCTAACCCAACCGTAACCCTAACCCTAACCCTACCCCTAACCCTAACCCCTAACCCCAAACCCTAAACCCTAACCCTAACCGTAACCCTAACCCTATCCCTAACCCTAACCTGACGGACAGGCTGGAACCAGCTGCTCAACTCGCCGGAACCACCTGCCAGACATGCCAGAACCACCTGCCGAGCACGCCGGAGCCACCTGCTGGACTCACCAGAACCACCTGCCTGACAGGCCAAAATCAACAGCTGGCTAGGAGAGAACCACCTGGCAGACAATCCGCAATAACCTGCCAGGCATGCAGGAACCACCTCTCAGACGTAAGAGAACCACGTGCCGGACACGCTGGAACCACGTCCTGGACAGACTGGAACCACCTGCCGGACATGCCTGGACCACCTGCCGAGCACGCCGGAACCACCTGCTCGACTCGCAGGACCCATGTGCCAGACACGCCAAAACGAACTGCCGGCTACACCAGAACCACTTACCGGACACTCCGGAATAACCTGCCCGGCATGCCAGAACCACCTCTCAGAAGTGCCAGAAGCACGTGCTGGACATGCCGGAACAACCTATCGGACAGAACGGAACAACCTGCCGGACACACCAAAATCACCTGCGGGCTACGCCAGAACCACTTGGAGGACTCTCCGGGAAAACCTGCCGGGCATGCTGGAACCACCTCTCAGACGTGCCTGAACCACGTGGCGGACACTCCGGAAACGCATGTCGGGCCGGCCGGAACCACCTCTCAGACGTGCCAGAACCTCAGGCCGGACACCCCAGAACCACCTGCTGGACAGACCGGAAACACCTGCCGGACACGCCGGAACCACATGTTCGACTCGCTGGAACCACATTCTGGACATGGCAAAATCACCTGCCGCCTATGCCAGAACCGCTTGGCGAACACTCCGGAATCACCTGTCAGGCATGCCGGAACCACCTCTCAGACATGCCAGAACCACATGCCAATGACACCGGAAGCACCTGCCGAGCATGAGGGAAGCACCTGCTCGACTCGCCAGAACCACCTGTCGGACACGCCAAAATCACCTGCCGGCTACGCCACAGCCAGTTGGTGAACACTCCGGAAACACCTGCCGGGCTGGCTGGAGCCACCTGCCAGTCACGCCAACATCACCTGCCAGCTACGCCAGAACCACTTGGCGGAGACTCCAGAAACACCTGTTGGGCCAGCCGAAACCACCTCTCAGACGTGCCAAAACCATGTGCCTGAGATGCTGGAACCACACCCCGAACAGACCGAAACCACCTGCCAGACCCAACTGAACCACCTGCCGAGCACGCAGGAACAACCTGCTCGACTCGCCGGAACCACCTGCCGGGCGCAGCGGAAGCACCTGCCGAGCGCGCCGGAGCCACCTGCTCGCCTCGCCGGAACCACCTGCCGGGCGCAGCGGAAGCACCTGCCGGGCGCGCCGGAGCCACCTGCTCGGCTCGCCGGAACCACCTGCCGGGCCCTAACCCTAACCCTAACCCTAACCCTATCCCCAAACCCTAACCCTAACCCTAACCCCTAACCCTAAGCCTAACCCTAAACCCTAACCCAACCGTAACCCTAACCCTAACCCTACCCCTAACCCTAACCCCTAACCCCAAACCCTAAACCCTAACCCTAACCGTAACCCTAACCCTATCCCTAACCCTAACCTGACGGACAGGCTGGAACCAGCTGCTCAACTCGCCGGAACCACCTGCCAGACATGCCAGAACCACCTGCCGAGCACGCCGGAGCCACCTGCTGGACTCACCAGAACCACCTGCCTGACAGGCCAAAATCAACAGCTGGCTATGAGAGAACCACCTGGCAGACAATCCGCAATAACCTGCCAGGCATGCAGGAACCACCTCTCAGACGTAAGAGAACCACGTGCCGGACACGCTGGAACCACGTCCTGGACAGACTGGAACCACCTGCCGGACATGCCTGGACCACCTGCCGAGCACGCCGGAACCACCTGCTCGACTCGCAGGACCCATGTGCCAGACACGCCAAAACGAACTGCCGGCTACACCAGAACCACTTACCGGACACTCCGGAATAACCTGCCCGGCATGCCAGAACCACCTCTCAGAAGTGCCAGAAGCACGTGCTGGACATGCCGGAACAACCTATCGGACAGAACGGAACAACCTGCCGGACACACCAAAATCACCTGCGGGCTACGCCAGAACCACTTGGAGGACTCTCCGGGAAAACCTGCCGGGCATGCTGGAACCACCTCTCAGACGTGCCTGAACCACGTGGCGGACACTCCGGAAACGCATGTCGGGCCGGCCGGAACCACCTCTCAGACGTGCCAGAACCTCATGCCGGACACCCCAGAACCACCTGCTGGACAGACCGGAAACACCTGCCGGACACGCCGGAACCACATGTTCGACTCGCTGGAACCACATTCTGGACATGGCAAAATCACCTGCCGCCTATGCCAGAACCGCTTGGCGAACACTCCGGAATCACCTGTCAGGCATGCCGGAACCACCTCTCAGACATGCCAGAACCACATGCCAATGACACCGGAAGCACCTGCCGAGCATGAGGGAAGCACCTGCTCGACTCGCCAGAACCACCTGTCGGACACGCCAAAATCACCTGCCGGCTACGCCACAGCCAGTTGGTGAACACTCCGGAAACACCTGCCGGGCTGGCTGGAGCCACCTGCCAGTCACGCCAACATCACCTGCCAGCTACGCCAGAACCACTTGGCGGAGACTCCAGAAACACCTGTTGGGCCAGCCGGAACCACCTCTCAGACGTGCCAAAACCATGTGCCTGAGATGCTGGAACCACACCCCGAACAGACCGAAACCACCTGCCAGACCCAACTGAACCACCTGCCGAGCACGCAGGAACAACCTGCTCGACTCGCCGGAACCACCTGCCGGGCGCAGCGGAAGCACCTGCCGAGCGCGCCGGAGCCACCTGCTCGCCTCGCCGGAACCACCTGCCGGGCGCAGCGGAAGCACCTGCCGGGCGCGCCGGAGCCACCTGCTCGGCTCGCCGGAACCACCTGCCGGGCCCTAACCCTAACCCTAACCCTAACCCTATCCCCAAACCCTAACCCTAACCCTAACCCCTAACCCTAAGCCTAACCCTAAACCCTAACCCAACCGTAACCCTAACCCTAACCCTACCCCTAACCCTAACCCCTAACCCCAAACCCTAAACCCTAACCCTAACCGTAACCCTAACCCTATCCCTAACCCTAACCTGACGGACAGGCTGGAACCAGCTGCTCAACTCGCCGGAACCACCTGCCAGACATGCCAGAACCACCTGCCGAGCACGCCGGAGCCACCTGCTGGACTCACCAGAACCACCTGCCTGACAGGCCAAAATCAACAGCTGGCTATGAGAGAACCACCTGGCAGACAATCCGCAATAACCTGCCAGGCATGCAGGAACCACCTCTCAGACGTAAGAGAACCACGTGCCGGACACGCTGGAACCACGTCCTGGACAGACTGGAACCACCTGCCGGACATGCCTGGACCACCTGCCGAGCACGCCGGAACCACCTGCTCGACTCGCAGGACCCATGTGCCAGACACGCCAAAACGAACTGCCGGCTACACCAGAACCACTTACCGGACACTCCGGAATAACCTGCCCGGCATGCCAGAACCACCTCTCAGAAGTGCCAGAAGCACGTGCTGGACATGCCGGAACAACCTATCGGACAGAACGGAACAACCTGCCGGACACACCAAAATCACCTGCGGGCTACGCCAGAACCACTTGGAGGACTCTCCGGGAAAACCTGCCGGGCATGCTGGAACCACCTCTCAGACGTGCCTGAACCACGTGGCGGACACTCCGGAAACGCATGTCGGGCCGGCCGGAACCACCTCTCAGACGTGCCAGAACCTCAGGCCGGACACCCCAGAACCACCTGCTGGACAGACCGGAAACACCTGCCGGACACGCCGGAACCACATGTTCGACTCGCTGGAACCACATTCTGGACATGGCAAAATCACCTGCCGCCTATGCCAGAACCGCTTGGCGAACACTCCGGAATCACCTGTCAGGCATGCCGGAACCACCTCTCAGACATGCCAGAACCACATGCCAATGACACCGGAAGCACCTGCCGAGCATGAGGGAAGCACCTGCTCGACTCGCCAGAACCACCTGTCGGACACGCCAAAATCACCTGCCGGCTACGCCACAGCCAGTTGGTGAACACTCCGGAAACACCTGCCGGGCTGGCTGGAGCCACCTGCCAGTCACGCCAACATCACCTGCCAGCTACGCCAGAACCACTTGGCGGAGACTCCAGAAACACCTGTTGGGCCAGCCGGAACCACCTCTCAGACGTGCCAAAACCATGTGCCTGAGATGCTGGAACCACACCCCGAACAGACCGAAACCACCTGCCAGACCCAACTGAACCACCTGCCGAGCACGCAGGAACAACCTGCTCGACTCGCCGGAACCACCTGCCGGGCGCAGCGGAAGCACCTGCCGAGCGCGCCGGAGCCACCTGCTCGCCTCGCCGGAACCACCTGCCGGGCGCAGCGGAAGCACCTGCCGGGCGCGCCGGAGCCACCTGCTCGGCTCGCCGGAACCACCTGCCGGGCCCTAACCCTAACCCTAACCCTAACCCTATCCCCAAACCCTAACCCTAACCCTAACCCCTAACCCTAAGCCTAACCCTAAACCCTAACCCAACCGTAACCCTAACCCTAACCCTACCCCTAACCCTAACCCCTAACCCCAAACCCTAAACCCTAACCCTAACCGTAACCCTAACCCTATCCCTAACCCTAACCTGACGGACAGGCTGGAACCAGCTGCTCAACTCGCCGGAACCACCTGCCAGACATGCCAGAACCACCTGCCGAGCACGCCGGAGCCACCTGCTGGACTCACCAGAACCACCTGCCTGACAGGCCAAAATCAACAGCTGGCTATGAGAGAACCACCTGGCAGACAATCCGCAATAACCTGCCAGGCATGCAGGAACCACCTCTCAGACGTAAGAGAACCACGTGCCGGACACGCTGGAACCACGTCCTGGACAGACTGGAACCACCTGCCGGACATGCCTGGACCACCTGCCGAGCACGCCGGAACCACCTGCTCGACTCGCAGGACCCATGTGCCAGACACGCCAAAACGAACTGCCGGCTACACCAGAACCACTTACCGGACACTCCGGAATAACCTGCCCGGCATGCCAGAACCACCTCTCAGAAGTGCCAGAAGCACGTGCTGGACATGCCGGAACAACCTATCGGACAGAACGGAACAACCTGCCGGACACACCAAAATCACCTGCGGGCTACGCCAGAACCACTTGGAGGACTCTCCGGGAAAACCTGCCGGGCATGCTGGAACCACCTCTCAGACGTGCCTGAACCACGTGGCGGACACTCCGGAAACGCATGTCGGGCCGGCCGGAACCACCTCTCAGACGTGCCAGAACCTCATGCCGGACACCCCAGAACCACCTGCTGGACAGACCGGAAACACCTGCCGGACACGCCGGAACCACATGTTCGACTCGCTGGAACCACATTCTGGACATGGCAAAATCACCTGCCGCCTATGCCAGAACCGCTTGGCGAACACTCCGGAATCACCTGTCAGGCATGCCGGAACCACCTCTCAGACATGCCAGAACCACATGCCAATGACACCGGAAGCACCTGCCGAGCATGAGGGAAGCACCTGCTCGACTCGCCAGAACCACCTGTCGGACACGCCAAAATCACCTGCCGGCTACGCCACAGCCAGTTGGTGAACACTCCGGAAACACCTGCCGGGCTGGCTGGAGCCACCTGCCAGTCACGCCAACATCACCTGCCAGCTACGCCAGAACCACTTGGCGGAGACTCCAGAAACACCTGTTGGGCCAGCCGGAACCACCTCTCAGACGTGCCAAAACCATGTGCCTGAGATGCTGGAACCACACCCCGAACAGACCGAAACCACCTGCCAGACCCAACTGAACCACCTGCCGAGCACGCAGGAACAACCTGCTCGACTCGCCGGAACCACCTGCCGGGCGCAGCGGAAGCACCTGCCGAGCGCGCCGGAGCCACCTGCTCGCCTCGCCGGAACCACCTGCCGGGCGCAGCGGAAGCACCTGCCGGGCGCGCCGGAGCCACCTGCTCGGCTCGCCGGAACCACCTGCCGGGCCCTAACCCTAACCCTAACCCTAACCCTATCCCCAAACCCTAACCCTAACCCTAACCCCTAACCCTAAGCCTAACCCTAAACCCTAACCCAACCGTAACCCTAACCCTAACCCTACCCCTAACCCTAACCCCTAACCCCAAACCCTAAACCCTAACCCTAACCGTAACCCTAACCCTATCCCTAACCCTAACCTGACGGACAGGCTGGAACCAGCTGCTCAACTCGCCGGAACCACCTGCCAGACATGCCAGAACCACCTGCCGAGCACGCCGGAGCCACCTGCTGGACTCACCAGAACCACCTGCCTGACAGGCCAAAATCAACAGCTGGCTAGGAGAGAACCACCTGGCAGACAATCCGCAATAACCTGCCAGGCATGCAGGAACCACCTCTCAGACGTAAGAGAACCACGTGCCGGACACGCTGGAACCACGTCCTGGACAGACTGGAACCACCTGCCGGACATGCCTGGACCACCTGCCGAGCACGCCGGAACCACCTGCTCGACTCGCAGGACCCATGTGCCAGACACGCCAAAACGAACTGCCGGCTACACCAGAACCACTTACCGGACACTCCGGAATAACCTGCCCGGCATGCCAGAACCACCTCTCAGAAGTGCCAGAAGCACGTGCTGGACATGCCGGAACAACCTATCGGACAGAACGGAACAACCTGCCGGACACACCAAAATCACCTGCGGGCTACGCCAGAACCACTTGGAGGACTCTCCGGGAAAACCTGCCGGGCATGCTGGAACCACCTCTCAGACGTGCCTGAACCACGTGGCGGACACTCCGGAAACGCATGTCGGGCCGGCCGGAACCACCTCTCAGACGTGCCAGAACCTCATGCCGGACACCCCAGAACCACCTGCTGGACAGACCGGAAACACCTGCCGGACACGCCGGAACCACATGTTCGACTCGCTGGAACCACATTCTGGACATGGCAAAATCACCTGCCGCCTATGCCAGAACCGCTTGGCGAACACTCCGGAATCACCTGTCAGGCATGCCGGAACCACCTCTCAGACATGCCAGAACCACATGCCAATGACACCGGAAGCACCTGCCGAGCATGAGGGAAGCACCTGCTCGACTCGCCAGAACCACCTGTCGGACACGCCAAAATCACCTGCCGGCTACGCCACAGCCAGTTGGTGAACACTCCGGAAACACCTGCCGGGCTGGCTGGAGCCACCTGCCAGTCACGCCAACATCACCTGCCAGCTACGCCAGAACCACTTGGCGGAGACTCCAGAAACACCTGTTGGGCCAGCCGGAACCACCTCTCAGACGTGCCAAAACCATGTGCCTGAGATGCTGGAACCACACCCCGAACAGACCGAAACCACCTGCCAGACCCAACTGAACCACCTGCCGAGCACGCAGGAACAACCTGCTCGACTCGCCGGAACCACCTGCCGGGCGCAGCGGAAGCACCTGCCAAGCGCGCCGGAGCCACCTGCTCGGCTCGCCGGAACCACCTGCCGGGCCCTAACCCTAACCCTAACCCTAACCCTATCCCCAAACCCTAACCCTAACCCTAACCCCTAACCCTAAGCCTAACCCTAAACCCTAACCCAACCGTAACCCTAACCCTAACCCTACCCCTAACCCTAACCCCTAACCCCAAACCCTAAACCCTAACCCTAACCGTAACCCTAACCCTATCCCTAACCCTAACCTGACGGACAGGCTGGAACCAGCTGCTCAACTCGCCGGAACCACCTGCCAGACATGCCAGAACCACCTGCCGAGCACGCCGGAGCCACCTGCTGGACTCACCAGAACCACCTGCCTGACAGGCCAAAATCAACAGCTGGCTATGAGAGAACCACCTGGCAGACAATCCGCAATAACCTGCCAGGCATGCAGGAACCACCTCTCAGACGTAAGAGAACCACGTGCCGGACACGCTGGAACCACGTCCTGGACAGACTGGAACCACCTGCCGGACATGCCTGGACCACCTGCCGAGCACGCCGGAACCACCTGCTCGACTCGCAGGACCCATGTGCCAGACACGCCAAAACGAACTGCCGGCTACACCAGAACCACTTACCGGACACTCCGGAATAACCTGCCCGGCATGCCAGAACCACCTCTCAGAAGTGCCAGAAGCACGTGCTGGACATGCCGGAACAACCTATCGGACAGAACGGAACAACCTGCCGGACACACCAAAATCACCTGCGGGCTACGCCAGAACCACTTGGAGGACTCTCCGGGAAAACCTGCCGGGCATGCTGGAACCACCTCTCAGACGTGCCTGAACCACGTGGCGGACACTCCGGAAACGCATGTCGGGCCGGCCGGAACCACCTCTCAGACGTGCCAGAACCTCAGGCCGGACACCCCAGAACCACCTGCTGGACAGACCGGAAACACCTGCCGGACACGCCGGAACCACATGTTCGACTCGCTGGAACCACATTCTGGACATGGCAAAATCACCTGCCGCCTATGCCAGAACCGCTTGGCGAACACTCCGGAATCACCTGTCAGGCATGCCGGAACCACCTCTCAGACATGCCAGAACCACATGCCAATGACACCGGAAGCACCTGCCGAGCATGAGGGAAGCACCTGCTCGACTCGCCAGAACCACCTGTCGGACACGCCAAAATCACCTGCCGGCTACGCCACAGCCAGTTGGTGAACACTCCGGAAACACCTGCCGGGCTGGCTGGAGCCACCTGCCAGTCACGCCAACATCACCTGCCAGCTATGCCAGAACCACTTGGCGGAGACTCCAGAAACACCTGTTGGGCCAGCCGGAACCACCTCTCAGACGTGCCAAAACCATGTGCCTGAGATGCTGGAACCACACCCCGAACAGACCGAAACCACCTGCCAGACCCAACTGAACCACCTGCCGAGCACGCAGGAACAACCTGCTCGACTCGCCGGAACCACCTGCCGGGCGCAGCGGAAGCACCTGCCGAGCGCGCCGGAGCCACCTGCTCGCCTCGCCGGAACCACCTGCCGGGCGCAGCGGAAGCACCTGCCGGGCGCGCCGGAGCCACCTGCTCGGCTCGCCGGAACCACCTGCCGGGCCCTAACCCTAACCCTAACCCTAACCCTATCCCCAAACCCTAACCCTAACCCTAACCCCTAACCCTAAGCCTAACCCTAAACCCTAACCCAACCGTAACCCTAACCCTAACCCTACCCCTAACCCTAACCCCTAACCCCAAACCCTAAACCCTAACCCTAACCGTAACCCTAACCCTATCCCTAACCCTAACCTGACGGACAGGCTGGAACCAGCTGCTCAACTCGCCGGAACCACCTGCCAGACATGCCAGAACCACCTGCCGAGCACGCCGGAGCCACCTGCTGGACTCACCAGAACCACCTGCCTGACAGGCCAAAATCAACAGCTGGCTAGGAGAGAACCACCTGGCAGACAATCCGCAATAACCTGCCAGGCATGCAGGAACCACCTCTCAGACGTAAGAGAACCACGTGCCGGACACGCTGGAACCACGTCCTGGACAGACTGGAACCACCTGCCGGACATGCCTGGACCACCTGCCGAGCACGCCGGAACCACCTGCTCGACTCGCAGGACCCATGTGCCAGACACGCCAAAACGAACTGCCGGCTACACCAGAACCACTTACCGGACACTCCGGAATAACCTGCCCGGCATGCCAGAACCACCTCTCAGAAGTGCCAGAAGCACGTGCTGGACATGCCGGAACAACCTATCGGACAGAACGGAACAACCTGCCGGACACACCAAAATCACCTGCGGGCTACGCCAGAACCACTTGGAGGACTCTCCGGGAAAACCTGCCGGGCATGCTGGAACCACCTCTCAGACGTGCCTGAACCACGTGGCGGACACTCCGGAAACGCATGTCGGGCCGGCCGGAACCACCTCTCAGACGTGCCAGAACCTCATGCCGGACACCCCAGAACCACCTGCTGGACAGACCGGAAACACCTGCCGGACACGCCGGAACCACATGTTCGACTCGCTGGAACCACATTCTGGACATGGCAAAATCACCTGCCGCCTATGCCAGAACCGCTTGGCAAACACTCCGGAATCACCTGTCAGGCATGCCGGAACCACCTCTCAGACATGCCAGAACCACATGCCAATGACACCGGAAGCACCTGCCGAGCATGAGGGAAGCACCTGCTCGACTCGCCAGAACCACCTGTCGGACACGCCAAAATCACCTGCCGGCTACGCCACAGCCAGTTGGTGAACACTCCGGAAACACCTGCCGGGCTGGCTGGAGCCACCTGCCAGTCACGCCAACATCACCTGCCAGCTACGCCAGAACCACTTGGCGGAGACTCCAGAAACACCTGTTGGGCCAGCCGGAACCACCTCTCAGACGTGCCAAAACCATGTGCCTGAGATGCTGGAACCACACCCCGAACAGACCGAAACCACCTGCCAGACCCAACTGAACCACCTGCCGAGCACGCAGGAACAACCTGCTCGACTCGCCGGAACCACCTGCCGGGCGCAGCGGAAGCACCTGCCGAGCGCGCCGGAGCCACCTGCTCGCCTCGCCGGAACCACCTGCCGGGCGCAGCGGAAGCACCTGCCGGGCGCGCCGGAGCCACCTGCTCGGCTCGCCGGAACCACCTGCCGGGCCCTAACCCTAACCCTAACCCTAACCCTATCCCCAAACCCTAACCCTAACCCTAACCCCTAACCCTAAGCCTAACCCTAAACCCTAACCCAACCGTAACCCTAACCCTAACCCTACCCCTAACCCTAACCCCTAACCCCAAACCCTAAACCCTAACCCTAACCGTAACCCTAACCCTATCCCTAACCCTAACCTGACGGACAGGCTGGAACCAGCTGCTCAACTCGCCGGAACCACCTGCCAGACATGCCAGAACCACCTGCCGAGCATGCCGGAGCCACCTGCTGGACTCACCAGAACCACCTGCCTGACAGGCCAAAATCAACAGCTGGCTATGAGAGAACCACCTGGCAGACAATCCGCAATAACCTGCCAGGCATGCAGGAACCACCTCTCAGACGTAAGAGAACCACGTGCCGGACACGCTGGAACCACGTCCTGGACAGACTGGAACCACCTGCCGGACATGCCTGGACCACCTGCCGAGCACGCCGGAACCACCTGCTCGACTCGCAGGACCCATGTGCCAGACACGCCAAAACGAACTGCCGGCTACACCAGAACCACTTACCGGACACTCCGGAATAACCTGCCCGGCATGCCAGAACCACCTCTCAGAAGTGCCAGAAGCACGTGCTGGACATGCCGGAACAACCTATCGGACAGAACGGAACAACCTGCCGGACACACCAAAATCACCTGCGGGCTACGCCAGAACCACTTGGAGGACTCTCCGGGAAAACCTGCCGGGCATGCTGGAACCACCTCTCAGACGTGCCTGAACCACGTGGCGGACACTCCGGAAACGCATGTCGGGCCGGCCGGAACCACCTCTCAGACGTGCCAGAACCTCATGCCGGACACCCCAGAACC
This sequence comes from Equus asinus, assembly GCF_041296235.1. Taxonomy (NCBI): domain Eukaryota; kingdom Metazoa; phylum Chordata; class Mammalia; order Perissodactyla; family Equidae; genus Equus; species Equus asinus. The sequence continues at coordinate 52,124 of NW_027225487.1, read as the reverse complement.
ACCTGCTGGACAGACCGGAAACACCTGCCGGACACGCCGGAACCACATGTTCGACTCGCTGGAACCACATTCTGGACATGGCAAAATCACCTGCCGCCTATGCCAGAACCGCTTGGCGAACACTCCGGAATCACCTGTCAGGCATGCCGGAACCACCTCTCAGACATGCCAGAACCACATGCCAATGACACCGGAAGCACCTGCCGAGCATGAGGGAAGCACCTGCTCGACTCGCCAGAACCACCTGTCGGACACGCCAAAATCACCTGCCGGCTACGCCACAGCCAGTTGGTGAACACTCCGGAAACACCTGCCGGGCTGGCTGGAGCCACCTGCCAGTCACGCCAACATCACCTGCCAGCTACGCCAGAACCACTTGGCGGAGACTCCAGAAACACCTGTTGGGCCAGCCGGAACCACCTCTCAGACGTGCCAAAACCATGTGCCTGAGATGCTGGAACCACACCCCGAACAGACCGAAACCACCTGCCAGACCCAACTGAACCACCTGCCGAGCACGCAGGAACAACCTGCTCGACTCGCCGGAACCACCTGCCGGGCGCAGCGGAAGCACCTGCCGAGCGCGCCGGAGCCACCTGCTCGCCTCGCCGGAACCACCTGCCGGGCGCAGCGGAAGCACCTGCCGGGCGCGCCGGAGCCACCTGCTCGGCTCGCCGGAACCACCTGCCGGGCCCTAACCCTAACCCTAACCCTAACCCTATCCCCAAACCCTAACCCTAACCCTAACCCCTAACCCTAAGCCTAACCCTAAACCCTAACCCAACCGTAACCCTAACCCTAACCCTACCCCTAACCCTAACCCCTAACCCCAAACCCTAAACCCTAACCCTAACCGTAACCCTAACCCTATCCCTAACCCTAACCTGACGGACAGGCTGGAACCAGCTGCTCAACTCGCCGGAACCACCTGCCAGACATGCCAGAACCACCTGCCGAGCACGCCGGAGCCACCTGCTGGACTCACCAGAACCACCTGCCTGACAGGCCAAAATCAACAGCTGGCTAGGAGAGAACCACCTGGCAGACAATCCGCAATAACCTGCCAGGCATGCAGGAACCACCTCTCAGACGTAAGAGAACCACGTGCCGGACACGCTGGAACCACGTCCTGGACAGACTGGAACCACCTGCCGGACATGCCTGGACCACCTGCCGAGCACGCCGGAACCACCTGCTCGACTCGCAGGACCCATGTGCCAGACACGCCAAAACGAACTGCCGGCTACACCAGAACCACTTACCGGACACTCCGGAATAACCTGCCCGGCATGCCAGAACCACCTCTCAGAAGTGCCAGAAGCACGTGCTGGACATGCCGGAACAACCTATCGGACAGAACGGAACAACCTGCCGGACACACCAAAATCACCTGCGGGCTACGCCAGAACCACTTGGAGGACTCTCCGGGAAAACCTGCCGGGCATGCTGGAACCACCTCTCAGACGTGCCTGAACCACGTGGCGGACACTCCGGAAACGCATGTCGGGCCGGCCGGAACCACCTCTCAGACGTGCCAGAACCTCATGCCGGACACCCCAGAACCACCTGCTGGACAGACCGGAAACACCTGCCGGACACGCCGGAACCACATGTTCGACTCGCTGGAACCATATTCTGGACATGGCAAAATCACCTGCCGCCTATGCCAGAACCGCTTGGCAAACACTCCGGAATCACCTGTCAGGCATGCCGGAACCACCTCTCAGACATGCCAGAACCACATGCCAATGACACCGGAAGCACCTGCCGAGCATGAGGGAAGCACCTGCTCGACTCGCCAGAACCACCTGTCGGACACGCCAAAATCACCTGCCGGCTACGCCACAGCCAGTTGGTGAACACTCCGGAAACACCTGCCAGGCTGGCTGGAGCCACCTGCCAGTCACGCCAACATCACCTGCCAGCTACGCCAGAACCACTTGGCGGAGACTCCAGAAACACCTGTTGGGCCAGCCGGAACCACCTCTCAGACGTGCCAAAACCATGTGCCTGAGATGCTGGAACCACACCCCGAACAGACCGAAACCACCTGCCAGACCCAACTGAACCACCTGCCGAGCACGCAGGAACAACCTGCTCGACTCGCCGGAACAACCTGCCGGGCGCAGCGGAAGCACCTGCCGAGCGCGCCGGAGCCACCTGCTCGCCTCGCCGGAACCACCTGCCGGGCGCAGCGGAAGCACCTGCCGGGCGCGCCGGAGCCACCTGCTCGGCTCGCCGGAACCACCTGCCGGGCCCTAACCCTAACCCTAACCCTAACCCTAACCCTATCCCCAAACCCTAACCCTAACCCTAACCCCTAACCCTAAGCCTAACCCTAAACCCTAACCCAACCGTAACCCTAACCCTAACCCTACCCCTAACCCTAACCCCTAACCCCAAACCCTAAACCCTAACCCTAACCGTAACCCTAACCCTATCCCTAACCCTAACCTGACGGACAGGCTGGAACCAGCTGCTCAACTCGCCGGAACCACCTGCCAGACATGCCAGAACCACCTGCCGAGCACACCGGAGCCACCTGCTGGACTCACCAGAACCACCTGCCTGACAGGCCAAAATCAACAGCTGGCTAGGAGAGAACCACCTGGCAGACAATCCACAATAACCTGCCAGGCATGCAGGAACCACCTCTCAGACGTAAGAGAACCACGTGCCGGACACGCTGGAACCACGTCCTGGACAGACTGGAACCACCTGCCGGACATGCCTGGACCACCTGCCGAGCACGCCGGAACCACCTGCTCGACTCGCAGGACCCATGTGCCAGACACGCCAAAACGAACTGCCGGCTACACCAGAACCACTTACCGGACACTCCGGAATAACCTGCCCGGCATGCCAGAACCACCTCTCAGAAGTGCCAGAAGCACGTGCTGGACATGCCGGAACAACCTATCGGACAGAACGGAACAACCTGCCGGACACACCAAAATCACCTGCGGGCTACGCCAGAACCACTTGGAGGACTCTCCGGGAAAACCTGCCGGGCATGCTGGAACCACCTCTCAGACGTGCCTGAACCACGTGGCGGACACTCCGGAAACGCATGTCGGGCCGGCCGGAACCACCTCTCAGACGTGCCAGAACCTCATGCCGGACACCCCAGAACCACCTGCTGGACAGACCGGAAACACCTGCCGGACACGCCGGAACCACATGTTCGACTCGCTGGAACCACATTCTGGACATGGCAAAATCACCTGCCGCCTATGCCAGAACCGCTTGGCGAACACTCCGGAATCACCTGTCAGGCATGCCGGAACCACCTCTCAGACATGCCAGAACCACATGCCAATGACACCGGAAGCACCTGCCGAGCATGAGGGAAGCACCTGCTCGACTCGCCAGAACCACCTGTCGGACACGCCAAAATCACCTGCCGGCTACGCCACAGCCAGTTGGTGAACACTCCGGAAACACCTGCCGGGCTGGCTGGAGCCACCTGCCAGTCACGCCAACATCACCTGCCAGCTACGCCAGAACCACTTGGCGGAGACTCCAGAAACACCTGTTGGGCCAGCCGGAACCACCTCTCAGACGTGCCAAAACCATGTGCCTGAGATGCTGGAACCACACCCCGAACAGACCGAAACCACCTGCCAGACCCAACTGAACCACCTGCCGAGCACGCAGGAACAACCTGCTCGACTCGCCGGAACCACCTGCCGGGCGCAGCGGAAGCACCTGCCGAGCGCGCCGGAGCCACCTGCTCGCCTCGCCGGAACCACCTGCCGGGCGCAGCGGAAGCACCTGCCGGGCGCGCCGGAGCCACCTGCTCGGCTCGCCGGAACCACCTGCCGGGCCCTAACCCTAACCCTAACCCTAACCCTATCCCCAAACCCTAACCCTAACCCTAACCCCTAACCCTAAGCCTAACCCTAAACCCTAACCCAACCGTAACCCTAACCCTAACCCTACCCCTAACCCTAACCCCTAACCCCAAACCCTAAACCCTAACCCTAACCGTAACCCTAACCCTATCCCTAACCCTAACCTGACGGACAGGCTGGAACCAGCTGCTCAACTCGCCGGAACCACCTGCCAGACATGCCAGAACCACCTGCCGAGCACGCCGGAGCCACCTGCTGGACTCACCAGAACCACCTGCCTGACAGGCCAAAATCAACAGCTGGCTAGGAGAGAACCACCTGGCAGACAATCCGCAATAACCTGCCAGGCATGCAGGAACCACCTCTCAGACGTAAGAGAACCACGTGCCGGACACGCTGGAACCACGTCCTGGACAGACTGGAACCACCTGCCGGACATGCCTGGACCACCTGCCGAGCACGCCGGAACCACCTGCTCGACTCGCAGGACCCATGTGCCAGACACGCCAAAACGAACTGCCGGCTACACCAGAACCACTTACCGGACACTCCGGAATAACCTGCCCGGCATGCCAGAACCACCTCTCAGAAGTGCCAGAAGCACGTGCTGGACATGCCGGAACAACCTATCGGACAGAACGGAACAACCTGCCGGACACACCAAAATCACCTGCGGGCTACGCCAGAACCACTTGGAGGACTCTCCGGGAAAACCTGCCGGGCATGCTGGAACCACCTCTCAGACGTGCCTGAACCACGTGGCGGACACTCCGGAAACGCATGTCGGGCCGGCCGGAACCACCTCTCAGACGTGCCAGAACCTCATGCCGGACACCCCAGAACCACCTGCTGGACAGACCGGAAACACCTGCCGGACACGCCGGAACCACATGTTCGACTCGCTGGAACCATATTCTGGACATGGCAAAATCACCTGCCGCCTATGCCAGAACCGCTTGGCAAACACTCCGGAATCACCTGTCAGGCATGCCGGAACCACCTCTCAGACATGCCAGAACCACATGCCAATGACACCGGAAGCACCTGCCGAGCATGAGGGAAGCACCTGCTCGACTCGCCAGAACCACCTGTCGGACACGCCAAAATCACCTGCCGGCTACGCCACAGCCAGTTGGTGAACACTCCGGAAACACCTGCCAGGCTGGCTGGAGCCACCTGCCAGTCACGCCAACATCACCTGCCAGCTACGCCAGAACCACTTGGCGGAGACTCCAGAAACACCTGTTGGGCCAGCCGGAACCACCTCTCAGACGTGCCAAAACCATGTGCCTGAGATGCTGGAACCACACCCCGAACAGACCGAAACCACCTGCCAGACCCAACTGAACCACCTGCCGAGCACGCAGGAACAACCTGCTCGACTCGCCGGAACAACCTGCCGGGCGCAGCGGAAGCACCTGCCGAGCGCGCCGGAGCCACCTGCTCGCCTCGCCGGAACCACCTGCCGGGCGCAGCGGAAGCACCTGCCGGGCGCGCCGGAGCCACCTGCTCGGCTCGCCGGAACCACCTGCCGGGCCCTAACCCTAACCCTAACCCTAACCCTAACCCTATCCCCAAACCCTAACCCTAACCCTAACCCCTAACCCTAAGCCTAACCCTAAACCCTAACCCAACCGTAACCCTAACCCTAACCCTACCCCTAACCCTAACCCCTAACCCCAAACCCTAAACCCTAACCCTAACCGTAACCCTAACCCTATCCCTAACCCTAACCTGACGGACAGGCTGGAACCAGCTGCTCAACTCGCCGGAACCACCTGCCAGACATGCCAGAACCACCTGCCGAGCACGCCGGAGCCACCTGCTGGACTCACCAGAACCACCTGCCTGACAGGCCAAAATCAACAGCTGGCTATGAGAGAACCACCTGGCAGACAATCCGCAATAACCTGCCAGGCATGCAGGAACCACCTCTCAGACGTAAGAGAACCACGTGCCGGACACGCTGGAACCACGTCCTGGACAGACTGGAACCACCTGCCGGACATGCCTGGACCACCTGCCGAGCACGCCGGAACCACCTGCTCGACTCGCAGGACCCATGTGCCAGACACGCCAAAACGAACTGCCGGCTACACCAGAACCACTTACCGGACACTCCGGAATAACCTGCCCGGCATGCCAGAACCACCTCTCAGAAGTGCCAGAAGCACGTGCTGGACATGCCGGAACAACCTATCGGACAGAACGGAACAACCTGCCGGACACACCAAAATCACCTGCGGGCTACGCCAGAACCACTTGGAGGACTCTCCGGGAAAACCTGCCGGGCATGCTGGAACCACCTCTCAGACGTGCCTGAACCACGTGGCGGACACTCCGGAAACGCATGTCGGGCCGGCCGGAACCACCTCTCAGACGTGCCAGAACCTCATGCCGGACACCCCAGAACCACCTGCTGGACAGACCGGAAACACCTGCCGGACACGCCAGAACCACATGTTCGACTCGCTGGAACCACATTCTGGACATGGCAAAATCACCTGCCGCCTATGCCAGAACCGCTTGGCGAACACTCCGGAATCACCTGTCAGGCATGCCGGAACCACCTCTCAGACATGCCAGAACCACATGCCAATGACACCGGAAGCACCTGCCGAGCATGAGGGAAGCACCTGCTCGACTCGCCAGAACCACCTGTCGGACACGCCAAAATCACCTGCCGGCTACGCCACAGCCAGTTGGTGAACACTCCGGAAACACCTGCCGGGCTGGCTGGAGCCACCTGCCAGTCACGCCAACATCACCTGCCAGCTACGCCAGAACCACTTGGCGGAGACTCCAGAAACACCTGTTGGGCCAGCCGGAACCACCTCTCAGACGTGCCAAAACCATGTGCCTGAGATGCTGGAACCACACCCCGAACAGACCGAAACCACCTGCCAGACCCAACTGAACCACCTGCCGAGCACGCAGGAACAACCTGCTCGACTCGCCGGAACCACCTGCCGGGCGCAGCGGAAGCACCTGCCGAGCGCGCCGGAGCCACCTGCTCGCCTCGCCGGAACCACCTGCCGGGCGCAGCGGAAGCACCTGCCGGGCGCGCCGGAGCCACCTGCTCGGCTCGCCGGAACCACCTGCCGGGCCCTAACCCTAACCCTAACCCTAACCCTATCCCCAAACCCTAACCCTAACCCTAACCCCTAACCCTAAGCCTAACCCTAAACCCTAACCCAACCGTAACCCTAACCCTAACCCTACCCCTAACCCTAACCCCTAACCCCAACCCTAAACCCTAACCCTAACCGTAACCCTAACCCTATCCCTAACCCTAACCTGACGGACAGGCTGGAACCAGCTGCTCAACTCGCCGGAACCACCTGCCAGACATGCCAGAACCACCTGCCGAGCACGCCGGAGCCACCTGCTGGACCCACCAGAACCACCTGCCTGACAGGCCAAAATCAACAGCTGGCTATGAGAGAACCACCTGGCAGACAATCCGCAATAACCTGCCAGGCATGCAGGAACCACCTCTCAGACGTAAGAGAACCACGTGCCGGACACGCTGGAACCACGTCCTGGACAGACTGGAACCACCTGCCGGACATGCCTGGACCACCTGCCGAGCACGCCGGAACCACCTGCTCGACTCGCAGGACCCATGTGCCAGACACGCCAAAACGAACTGCCGGCTACACCAGAACCACTTACCGGACACTCCGGAATAACCTGCCCGGCATGCCAGAACCACCTCTCAGAAGTGCCAGAAGCACGTGCTGGACATGCCGGAACAACCTATCGGACAGAACGGAACAACCTGCCGGACACACCAAAATCACCTGCGGGCTACGCCAGAACCACTTGGAGGACTCTCCGGGAAAACCTGCCGGGCATGCTGGAACCACCTCTCAGACGTGCCTGAACCACGTGGCGGACACTCCGGAAACGCATGTCGGGCCGGCCGGAACCACCTCTCAGACGTGCCAGAACCTCATGCCGGACACCCCAGAACCACCTGCTGAGACAGACCGGAAACACCTGCCGGACACGCCGGAAAGACATGTTCGACTCGCTGGAACCACATTCTGGACATGGCAAAATCACCTGCCGCCTATGCCAGAACCGCTTGGCGAACACTCCGGAATCACCTGTCAGGCATGCCGGAACCACCTCTCAGACATGCCAGAACCACATGCCAATGACACCGGAAGCACCTGCCGAGCATGAGGGAAGCACCTGCTCGACTCGCCAGAACCACCTGTCGGACACGCCAATATCACCTGCCGGCTACGCCACAGCCAGTTGGTGAACACTCCGGAAACACCTGCCGGGCTGGCTGGAGCCACCTGCCAGTCACGCCAACATCACCTGCCAGCTACGCCAGAACCACTTGGCGGAGACTCCAGAAACACCTGTTGGGCCAGCCGGAACCACCTCTCAGACGTGCCAAAACCGTGTGCCTGAGATGCTGGAACCACACCCCGAACAGACCGAAACCACCTGCCAGACCCAACTGAACCACCTGCCGAGCACGCAGGAACAACCTGCTCGACTCGCCGGAACCACCTGCCGGGCGCAGCGGAAGCACCTGCCGAGCGCGCCGGAGCCACCTGCTCGGCTCGCCGGAACCACCTGCCGGGCCCTAACCTAACCCTAACCCTAACCCTATCCCCAAACCCTAACCCTAACCCTAACCCCTAACCCTAAGCCTAACCCTAAACCCTAACCCAACCGTAACCCTAACCCTAACCCTACCCCTAACCCTAACCCCTAACCCCAAACCCTAAACCCTAACCCTAACCGTAACCCTAACCCTATCCCTAACCCTAACCTGACGGACAGGCTGGAACCAGCTGCTCAACTCGCCGGAACCACCTGCCAGACATGCCAGAACCACCTGCCGAGCACGCCGGAGCCACCTGCTGGACTCACCAGAACCACCTGCCTGACAGGCCAAAATCAACAGCTGGCTATGAGAGAACCACCTGGCAGACAATCCGCAATAACCTGCCAGGCATGCAGGAACCACCTCTCAGACGTAAGAGAACCACGTGCCGGACACGCTGGAACCACGTCCTGGACAGACTGGAACCACCTGCCGGACATGCCTGGACCACCTGCCGAGCACGCCGGAACCACCTGCTCGACTCGCAGGACCCATGTGCCAGACACGCCAAAACGAACTGCCGGCTACACCAGAACCACTTACCGGACACTCCGGAATAACCTGCCCGGCATGCCAGAACCACCTCTCAGAAGTGCCAGAAGCACGTGCTGGACATGCCGGAACAACCTATCGGACAGAACGGAACAACCTGCCGGACACACCAAAATCACCTGCGGGCTACGCCAGAACCACTTGGAGGACTCTCCGGGAAAACCTGCCGGGCATGCTGGAACCACCTCTCAGACGTGCCTGAACCACGTGGCGGACACTCCAGAAACGCATGTCGGGCCGGCCGGAACCACCTCTCAGACGTGCCAGAACCTCAGGCCGGACACCCCAGAACCACCTGCTGGACAGACCGGAAACACCTGCCGGACACGCCGGAACCACATGTTCGACTCGCTGGAACCACATTCTGGACATGGCAAAATCACCTGCCGCCTATGCCAGAACCGCTTGGCGAACACTCCGGAATCACCTGTCAGGCATGCCGGAACCACCTCTCAGACATGCCAGAACCACATGCCAATGACACCGGAAGCACCTGCCGAGCATGAGGGAAGCACCTGCTCGACTCGCCAGAACCACCTGTCGGACACGCCAAAATCACCTGCCGGCTACGCCACAGCCAGTTGGTGAACACTCCGGAAACACCTGCCGGGCTGGCTGGAGCCACCTGCCAGTCACGCCAACATCACCTGCCAGCTACGCCAGAACCACTTGGCGGAGACTCCAGAAACACCTGTTGGGCCAGCCGGAACCACCTCTCAGACGTGCCAAAACCATGTGCCTGAGATGCTGGAACCACACCCCGAACAGACCGAAACCACCTGCCAGACCCAACTGAACCACCTGCCGAGCACGCAGGAACAACCTGCTCGACTCGCCGGAACCACCTGCCGGGCGCAGCGGAAGCACCTGCCGAGCGCGCCGGAGCCACCTGCTCGCCTCGCCGGAACCACCTGCCGGGCGCAGCGGAAGCACCTGCCGGGCGCGCCGGAGCCACCTGCTCGGCTCGCCGGAACCACCTGCCGGGCCCTAACCCTAACCCTAACCCTAACCCTATCCCCAAACCCTAACCCTAACCCTAACCCCTAACCCTAAGCCTAACCCTAAACCCTAACCCAACCGTAACCCTAACCCTAACCCTACCCCTAACCCTAACCCCTAACCCCAAACCCTAAACCCTAACCCTAACCGTAACCCTAACCCTATCCCTAACCCTAACCTGACGGACAGGCTGGAACCAGCTGCTCAACTCGCCGGAACCACCTGCCAGACATGCCAGAACCACCTGCCGAGCACGCCGGAGCCACCTGCTGGACTCACCAGAACCACCTGCCTGACAGGCCAAAATCAACAGCTGGCTATGAGAGAACCACCTGGCAGACAATCCGCAATAACCTGCCAGGCATGCAGGAACCACCTCTCAGACGTAAGAGAACCACGTGCCGGACACGCTGGAACCACGTCCTGGACAGACTGGAACCACCTGCCGGACATGCCTGGACCACCTGCCGAGCACGCCGGAACCACCTGCTCGACTCGCAGGACCCATGTGCCAGACACGCCAAAACGAACTGCCGGCTACACCAGAACCACTTACCGGACACTCCAGAATAACCTGCCCGGCATGCCAGAACCACCTCTCAGAAGTGCCAGAAGCACGTGCTGGACATGCCGGAACAACCTATCGGACAGAACGGAACAACCTGCCGGACACACCAAAATCACCTGCGGGCTACGCCAGAACCACTTGGAGGACTCTCCGGGAAAACCTGCCGGGCATGCTGGAACCACCTCTCAGACGTGCCTGAACCACGTGGCGGACACTCCGGAAACGCATGTCGGGCCGGCCGGAACCACCTCTCAGACGTGCCAGAACCTCAGGCCGGACACCCCAGAACCACCTGCTGGACAGACCGGAAACACCTGCCGGACACGCCGGAACCACATGTTCGACTCGCTGGAACCACATTCTGGACATGGCAAAATCACCTGCCGCCTATGCCAGAACCGCTTGGCGAACACTCCGGAATCACCTGTCAGGCATGCCGGAACCACCTCTCAGACATGCCAGAACCACATGCCAATGACACCGGAAGCACCTGCCGAGCATGAGGGAAGCACCTGCTCGACTCGCCAGAACCACCTGTCGGACACGCCAAAATCACCTGCCGGCTACGCCACAGCCAGTTGGTGAACACTCCGGAAACACCTGCCGGGCTGGCTGGAGCCACCTGCCAGTCACGCCAACATCACCTGCCAGCTACGCCAGAACCACTTGGCGGAGACTCCAGAAACACCTGTTGGGCCAGCCGGAACCACCTCTCAGACGTGCCAAAACCATGTGCCTGAGATGCTGGAACCACACCCCGAACAGACCGAAACCACCTGCCAGACCCAACTGAACCACCTGCCGAGCACGCAGGAACAACCTGCTCGACTCGCCGGAACCACCTGCCGGGCGCAGCGGAAGCACCTGCCGAGCGCGCCGGAGCCACCTGCTCGCCTCGCCGGAACCACCTGCCGGGCGCAGCGGAAGCACCTGCCGGGCGCGCCGGAGCCACCTGCTCGGCTCGCCGGAACCACCTGCCGGGCCCTAACCCTAACCCTAACCCTAACCCTATCCCCAAACCCTAACCCTAACCCTAACCCCTAACCCTAAGCCTAACCCTAAACCCTAACCCAACCGTAACCCTAACCCTAACCCTACCCCTAACCCTAACCCCTAACCCCAAACCCTAAACCCTAACCCTAACCGTAACCCTAACCCTATCCCTAACCCTAACCTGACGGACAGGCTGGAACCAGCTGCTCAACTCGCCGGAACCACCTGCCAGACATGCCAGAACCACCTGCCGAGCACGCCGGAGCCACCTGCTGGACTCACCAGAACCACCTGCCTGACAGGCCAAAATCAACAGCTGGCTAGGAGAGAACCACCTGGCAGACAATCCGCAATAACCTGCCAGGCATGCAGGAACCACCTCTCAGACGTAAGAGAACCACGTGCCGGACACGCTGGAACCACGTCCTGGACAGACTGGAACCACCTGCCGGACATGCCTGGACCACCTGCCGAGCACGCCGGAACCACCTGCTCGACTCGCAGGACCCATGTGCCAGACACGCCAAAACGAACTGCCGGCTACACCAGAACCACTTACCGGACACTCCAGAATAACCTGCCCGGCATGCCAGAACCACCTCTCAGAAGTGCCAGAAGCACGTGCTGGACATGCCGGAACAACCTATCGGACAGAACGGAACAACCTGCCGGACACACCAAAATCACCTGCGGGCTACGCCAGAACCACTTGGAGGACTCTCCGGGAAAACCTGCCGGGCATGCTGGAACCACCTCTCAGACGTGCCTGAACCACGTGGCGGACACTCCGGAAACGCATGTCGGGCCGGCCGGAACCACCTCTCAGACGTGCCAGAACCTCATGCCGGACACCCCAGAACCACCTGCTGGACAGACCGGAAACACCTGCCGGACACGCCGGAACCACATGTTCGACTCGCTGGAACCACATTCTGGACATGGCAAAATCACCTGCCGCCTATGCCAGAACCGCTTGGCGAACACTCCGGAATCACCTGTCAGGCATGCCGGAACCACCTCTCAGACATGCCAGAACCACATGCCAATGACACCGGAAGCACCTGCCGAGCATGCCGGAAGCACCTGCTCGACTCGCCAGAACCACCTGTCGGACACGCCAAAATCACCTGCCGGCTACGCCACAGCCAGTTGGTGAACACTCCGGAAACACCTGCCGGGCTGGCTGGAGCCACCTGCCAGTCACGCCAACATCACCTGCCAGCTACGCCAGAACCACTTGGCGGAGACTCCAGAAACACCTGTTGGGCCAGCCGGAACCACCTCTCAGACGTGCCAAAACCATGTGCCTGAGATGCTGGAACCACACCCCGAACAGACCGAAACCACCTGCCAGACCCAACTGAACCACCTGCCGAGCACGCAGGAACAACCTGCTCGACTCGCCGGAACCACCTGCCGGGCGCAGCGGAAGCACCTGCCGAGCGCGCCGGAGCCACCTGCTCGCCTCGCCGGAACCACCTGCCGGGCGCAGCGGAAGCACCTGCCGGGCGCGCCGGAGCCACCTGCTCGGCTCGCCGGAACCACCTGCCGGGCCCTAACCCTAACCCTAACCCTAACCCTATCCCCAAACCCTAACCCTAACCCTAACCCCTAACCCTAAGCCTAACCCTAAACCCTAACCCAACCGTAACCCTAACCCTAACCCTACCCCTAACCCTAACCCCTAACCCCAAACCCTAAACCCTAACCCTAACCGTAACCCTAACCCTATCCCTAACCCTAACCTGACGGACAGGCTGGAACCAGCTGCTCAACTCGCCGGAACCACCTGCCAGACATGCCAGAACCACCTGCCGAGCACGCCGGAGCCACCTGCTGGACTCACCAGAACCACCTGCCTGACAGGCCAAAATCAACAGCTGGCTAGGAGAGAACCACCTGGCAGACAATCCGCAATAACCTGCCAGGCATGCAGGAACCACCTCTCAGACGTAAGAGAACCACGTGCCGGACACGCTGGAACCACGTCCTGGACAGACTGGAACCACCTGCCGGACATGCCTGGACCACCTGCCGAGCACGCCGGAACCACCTGCTCGACTCGCAGGACCCATGTGCCAGACACGCCAAAACGAACTGCCGGCTACACCAGAACCACTTACCGGACACTCCGGAATAACCTGCCCGGCATGCCAGAACCACCTCTCAGAAGTGCCAGAAGCACGTGCTGGACATGCCGGAACAACCTATCGGACAGAACGGAACAACCTGCCGGACACACCAAAATCACCTGCGGGCTACGCCAGAACCACTTGGAGGACTCTCCGGGAAAACCTGCCGGGCATGCTGGAACCACCTCTCAGACGTGCCTGAACCACGTGGCGGACACTCCGGAAACGCATGTCGGGCCGGCCGGAACCACCTCTCAGACGTGCCAGAACCTCATGCCGGACACCCCAGAACCACCTGCTGGACAGACCGGAAACACCTGCCGGACACGCCGGAACCACATGTTCGACTCGCTGGAACCACATTCTGGACATGGCAAAATCACCTGCCGCCTATGCCAGAACCGCTTGGCGAACACTCCGGAATCACCTGTCAGGCATGCCGGAACCACCTCTCAGACATGCCAGAACCACATGCCAATGACACCGGAAGCACCTGCCGAGCATGCCGGAAGCACCTGCTCGACTCGCCAGAACCACCTGTCGGACACGCCAAAATCACCTGCCGGCTACGCCACAGCCAGTTGGTGAACACTCCGGAAACACCTGCCGGGCTGGCTGGAGCCACCTGCCAGTCACGCCAACATCACCTGCCAGCTACGCCAGAACCACTTGGCGGAGACTCCAGAAACACCTGTTGGGCCAGCCGGAACCACCTCTCAGACGTGCCAAAACCATGTGCCTGAGATGCTGGAACCACACCCCGAACAGACCGAAACCACCTGCCAGACCCAACTGAACCACCTGCCGAGCACGCAGGAACAACCTGCTCGACTCGCCGGAACCACCTGCCGGGCGCAGCGGAAGCACCTGCCGAGCGCGCCGGAGCCACCTGCTCGCCTCGCCGGAACCACCTGCCGGGCGCAGCGGAAGCACCTGCCGGGCGCGCCGGAGCCACCTGCTCGGCTCGCCGGAACCACCTGCCGGGCCCTAACCCTAACCCTAACCCTAACCCTATCCCCAAACCCTAACCCTAACCCTAACCCCTAACCCTAAGCCTAACCCTAAACCCTAACCCAACCGTAACCCTAACCCTAACCCTACCCCTAACCCTAACCCCTAACCCCAAACCCTAAACCCTAACCCTAACCGTAACCCTAACCCTATCCCTAACCCTAACCTGACGGACAGGCTGGAACCAGCTGCTCAACTCGCCGGAACCACCTGCCAGACATGCCAGAACCACCTGCCGAGCACGCCGGAGCCACCTGCTGGACTCACCAGAACCACCTGCCTGACAGGCCAAAATCAACAGCTGGCTAGGAGAGAACCACCTGGCAGACAATCCGCAATAACCTGCCAGGCATGCAGGAACCACCTCTCAGACGTAAGAGAACCACGTGCCGGACACGCTGGAACCACGTCCTGGACAGACTGGAACCACCTGCCGGACATGCCTGGACCACCTGCCGAGCACGCCGGAACCACCTGCTCGACTCGCAGGACCCATGTGCCAGACACGCCAAAACGAACTGCCGGCTACACCAGAACCACTTACCGGACACTCCGGAATAACCTGCCCGGCATGCCAGAACCACCTCTCAGAAGTGCCAGAAGCACGTGCTGGACATGCCGGAACAACCTATCGGACAGAACGGAACAACCTGCCGGACACACCAAAATCACCTGCGGGCTACGCCAGAACCACTTGGAGGACTCTCCGGGAAAACCTGCCGGGCATGCTGGAACCACCTCTCAGACGTGCCTGAACCACGTGGCGGACACTCCGGAAACGCATGTCGGGCCGGCCGGAACCACCTCTCAGACGTGCCAGAACCTCATGCCGGACACCCCAGAACCACCTGCTGGACAGACCGGAAACACCTGCCGGACACGCCGGAACCACATGTTCGACTCGCTGGAACCACATTCTGGACATGGCAAAATCACCTGCCGCCTATGCCAGAACCGCTTGGCGAACACTCCGGAATCACCTGTCAGGCATGCCGGAACCACCTCTCAGACATGCCAGAACCACATGCCAATGACACCGGAAGCACCTGCCGAGCATGAGGGAAGCACCTGCTCGACTCGCCAGAACCACCTGTCGGACACGCCAAAATCACCTGCCGGCTACGCCACAGCCAGTTGGTGAACACTCCGGAAACACCTGCCGGGCTGGCTGGAGCCACCTGCCAGTCACGCCAACATCACCTGCCAGCTACGCCAGAACCACTTGGCGGAGACTCCAGAAACACCTGTTGGGCCAGCCGGAACCACCTCTCAGACGTGCCAAAACCATGTGCCTGAGATGCTGGAACCACACCCCGAACAGACCGAAACCACCTGCCAGACCCAACTGAACCACCTGCCGAGCACGCAGGAACAACCTGCTCGACTCGCCGGAACCACCTGCCGGGCGCAGCGGAAGCACCTGCCGAGCGCGCCGGAGCCACCTGCTCGCCTCGCCGGAACCACCTGCCGGGCGCAGCGGAAGCACCTGCCGGGCGCGCCGGAGCCACCTGCTCGGCTCGCCGGAACCACCTGCCGGGCCCTAACCCTAACCCTAACCCTAACCCTATCCCCAAACCCTAACCCTAACCCTAACCCCTAACCCTAAGCCTAACCCTAAACCCTAACCCAACCGTAACCCTAACCCTAACCCTACCCCTAACCCTAACCCCTAACCCCAAACCCTAAACCCTAACCCTAACCGTAACCCTAACCCTATCCCTAACCCTAACCTGACGGACAGGCTGGAACCAGCTGCTCAACTCGCCGGAACCACCTGCCAGACATGCCAGAACCACCTGCCGAGCACGCCGGAGCCACCTGCTGGACTCACCAGAACCACCTGCCTGACAGGCCAAAATCAACAGCTGGCTAGGAGAGAACCACCTGGCAGACAATCCGCAATAACCTGCCAGGCATGCAGGAACCACCTCTCAGATGTAAGAGAACCACGTGCCGGACACGCTGGAACCACGTCCTGGACAGACTGGAACCACCTGCCGGACATGCCTGGACCACCTGCCGAGCACGCCGGAACCACCTGCTCGACTCGCAGGACCCATGTGCCAGACACGCCAAAACGAACTGCCGGCTACACCAGAACCACTTACCGGACACTCCGGAATAACCTGCCCGGCATGCCAGAACCACCTCTCAGAAGTGCCAGAAGCACGTGCTGGACATGCCGGAACAACCTATCGGACAGAACGGAACAACCTGCCGGACACACCAAAATCACCTGCGGGCTACGCCAGAACCACTTGGAGGACTCTCCGGGAAAACCTGCCGGGCATGCTGGAACCACCTCTCAGACGTGCCTGAACCACGTGGCGGACACTCCGGAAACGCATGTCGGGCCGGCCGGAACCACCTCTCAGACGTGCCAGAACCTCATGCCGGACACCCCAGAACCACCTGCTGGACAGACCGGAAACACCTGCCGGACACGCCGGAACCACATGTTCGACTCGCTGGAACCACATTCTGGACATGGCAAAATCACCTGCCGCCTATGCCAGAACCGCTTGGCGAACACTCCGGAATCACCTGTCAGGCATGCCGGAACCACCTCTCAGACATGCCAGAACCACATGCCAATGACACCGGAAGCACCTGCCGAGCACGCCGGAACCACCTGCTCGACTCGCAGGACCCATGTGCCAGACACGCCAAAACGAACTGCCGGCTACACCAGAACCACTTACCGGACACTCCGGAATAACCTGCCCGGCATGCCAGAACCACCTCTCAGAAGTGCCAGAAGCACGTGCTGGACATGCCGGAACAACCTATCGGACAGAACGGAACAACCTGCCGGACACACCAAAATCACCTGCGGGCTACGCCAGAACCACTTGGAGGACTCTCCGGGAAAACCTGCCGGGCATGCTGGAACCACCTCTCAGACGTGCCTGAACCACGTGGCGGACACTCCGGAAACGCATGTCGGGCCGGCCGGAACCACCTCTCAGACGTGCCAGAACCTCATGCCGGACACCCCAGAACCACCTGCTGGACAGACCGGAAACACCTGCCGGACACGCCGGAACCACATGTTCGACTCGCTGGAACCACATTCTGGACATGGCAAAATCACCTGCCGCCTATGCCAGAACCGCTTGGCAAACACTCCGGAATCACCTGTCAGGCATGCCGGAACCACCTCTCAGACATGCCAGAACCACATGCCAATGACACCGGAAGCACCTGCCGAGCATGAGGGAAGCACCTGCTCGACTCGCCAGAACCACCTGTCGGACACGCCAAAATCACCTGCCGGCTACGCCACAGCCAGTTGGTGAACACTTCGGAAACACCTGCCGGGCTGGCTGGAGCCACCTGCCAGTCACGCCAACATCACCTGCCAGCTACGCCAGAACCACTTGGCGGAGACTCCAGAAACACCTGTTGGGCCAGCCGGAACCACCTCTCAGACGTGCCAAAACCATGTGCCTGAGATGCTGGAACCACACCCCGAACAGACCGAAACCACCTGCCAGACCCAACTGAACCACCTGCCGAGCACGCAGGAACAACCTGCTCGACTCGCCGGAACAACCTGCCGGGCGCAGCGGAAGCACCTGCCGAGCGCGCCGGAGCCACCTGCTCGCCTCGCCGGAACCACCTGCCGGGCGCAGCGGAAGCACCTGCCGGGCGCGCCGGAGCCACCTGCTCGGCTCGCCGGAACCACCTGCCGGGCCCTAACCCTAACCCTAACCCTAACCCTATCCCCAAACCCTAACCCTAACCCTAACCCCTAACCCTAAGCCTAACCCTAAACCCTAACCCAACCGTAACCCTAACCCTAACCCTACCCCTAACCCTAACCCCTAACCCCAAACCCTAAACCCTAACCCTAACCGTAACCCTAACCCTATCCCTAACCCTAACCTGACGGACAGGCTGGAACCAGCTGCTCAACTCGCCGGAACCACCTGCCAGACATGCCAGAACCACCTGCCGAGCACGCCGGAGCCACCTGCTGGACTCACCAGAACCACCTGCCTGACAGGCCAAAATCAACAGCTGGCTATGAGAGAACCACCTGGCAGACAATCCGCAATAACCTGCCAGGCATGCAGGAACCACCTCTCAGACGTAAGAGAACCATGTGCCGGACACGCTGGAACCACGTCCTGGACAGACTGGAACCACCTGCCGGACATGCCTGGACCACCTGCCGAGCACGCCGGAACCACCTGCTCGACTCGCAGGACCCATGTGCCAGACACGCCAAAACGAACTGCCGGCTACACCAGAACCACTTACCGGACACTCCGGAATAACCTGCCCGGCATGCCAGAACCACCTCTCAGAAGTGCCAGAAGCACGTGCTGGACATGCCGGAACAACCTATCGGACAGAACGGAACAACCTGCCGGACACACCAAAATCACCTGCGGGCTACGCCAGAACCACTTGGAGGACTCTCCGGGAAAACCTGCCGGGCATGCTGGAACCACCTCTCAGACGTGCCTGAACCACGTGGCGGACACTCCGGAAACGCATGTCGGGCCGGCCGGAACCACCTCTCAGACGTGCCAGAACCTCATGCCGGACACCCCAGAACCACCTGCTGGACAGACCGGAAACACCTGCCGGACACGCCGGAACCACATGTTCGACTCGCTGGAACCACATTCTGGACATGGCAAAATCACCTGCCGCCTATGCCAGAACCGCTTGGCGAACACTCCGGAATCACCTGTCAGGCATGCCGGAACCACCTCTCAGACATGCCAGAACCACATGCCAATGACACCGGAAGCACCTGCCGAGCATGAGGGAAGCACCTGCTCGACTCGCCAGAACCACCTCTCGGACACGCCAAAATCACCTGCCGGCTACGCCACAGCCAGTTGGTGAACACTCCGGAAACACCTGCCGGGCTGGCTGGAGCCACCTGCCAGTCACGCCAACATCACCTGCCAGCTACGCCAGAACCACTTGGCGGAGACTCCAGAAACACCTGTTGGGCCAGCCGGAACCACCTCTCAGACGTGCCAAAACCATGTGCCTGAGATGCTGGAACCACACCCCGAACAGACCGAAACCACCTGCCAGACCCAACTGAACCACCTGCCGAGCACGCAGGAACAACCTGCTCGACTCGCCGGAACCACCTGCCGGGCGCAGCGGAAGCACCTGCCGAGCGCGCCGGAGCCACCTGCTCGCCTCGCCGGAACCACCTGCCGGGCGCAGCGGAAGCACCTGCCGGGCGCGCCGGAGCCACCTGCTCGGCTCGCCGGAACCACCTGCCAGGCCCTAACCCTAACCCTAACCCTAACCCTATCCCTAACCCTAACCTGACGGACAGGCTGGAACCAGCTGCTCAACTCGCCGGAACCACCTGCCAGACATGCCAGAACCACCTGCCGAGCACGCCGGAGCCACCTGCTGGACTCACCAGAACCACCTGCCTGACAGGCCAAAATCAACAGCTGGCTATGAGAGAACCACCTGGCAGACAATCCGCAATAACCTGCCAGGCATGCAGGAACCACCTCTCAGACGTAAGAGAACCACGTGCCGGACACGCTGGAACCACGTCCTGGACAGACTGGAACCACCTGCCGGACATGCCTGGACCACCTGCCGAGCACGCCGGAACCACCTGCTCGACTCGCAGGACCCATGTGCCAGACACGCCAAAACGAACTGCCGGCTACACCAGAACCACTTACCGGACACTCCGGAATAACCTGCCCGGCATGCCAGAACCACCTCTCAGAAGTGCCAGAAGCACGTGCTGGACATGCCGGAACAACCTATCGGACAGAACGGAACAACCTGCCGGACACACCAAAATCACCTGCGGGCTACGCCAGAACCACTTGGAGGACTCTCCGGGAAAACCTGCCGGGCATGCTGGAACCACCTCTCAGACGTGCCTGAACCACGTGGCGGACACTCCGGAAACGCATGTCGGGCCGGCCGGAACCACCTCTCAGACGTGCCAGAACCTCATGCCAGACACCCCAGAACCACCTGCTGGACAGACCGGAAACACCTGCCGGACACGCCGGAACCACATGTTCGACTCGCTGGAACCACATTCTGGACATGGCAAAATCACCTGCCGCCTATGCCAGAACCGCTTGGCGAACACTCCGGAATCACCTGTCAGGCATGCCGGAACCACCTCTCAGACATGCCAGAACCACATGCCAATGACACCGGAAGCACCTGCCGAGCATGAGGGAAGCACCTGCTCGACTCGCCAGAACCACCTGTCGGACACGCCAAAATCACCTGCCGGCTACGCCACAGCCAGTTGGTGAACACTCCGGAAACACCTGCAGGGCTGGCTGGAGCCACCTGCCAGTCACGCCAACATCACCTGCCAGCTACGCCAGAACCACATGGCGGAGACTCCAGAAACACCTGTTGGGCCAGCCGGAACCACCTCTCAGACGTGCCAAAACCATGTGCCTGAGATGCTGGAACCACACCCCGAACAGACCGAAACCACCTGCCAGACCCAACTGAACCACCTGCCGAGCACGCAGGAACAACCTGCTCGACTCGCCGGAACCACCTGCCGGGCGCAGCGGAAGCACCTGCCGAGCGCGCCGGAGCCACCTGCTCGCCTCGCTGGAACCACCTGCCGGGCGCAGCGGAAGCACCTGCCGGGCGCGCCGGAGCCACCTGCTCGGCTCGCCGGAACCACCTGCCGGGCCCTAACCCTAACCCTAACCCTAACCCTATCCCCAAACCCTAACCCTAACCCTAACCCCTAACCCTAAGCCTAACCCTAAACCCTAACCCAACCGTAACCCTAACCCTAACCCTACCCCTAACCCTAACCCCTAACCCCAAACCCTAAACCCTAACCCTAACCGTAACCCTAACCCTATCCCTAACCCTAACCTGACGGACAGGCTGGAACCAGCTGCTCAACTCGCCGGAACCACCTGCCAGACATGCCAGAACCACCTGCCGAGCACGCCGGAGCCACCTGCTGGACTCACCAGAACCACCTGCCTGACAGGCCAAAATCAACAGCTGGCTATGAGAGAACCACCTGGCAGACAATCCGCAATAACCTGCCAGGCATGCAGGAACCACCTCTCAGACGTAAGAGAACCACGTGCCGGACACGCTGGAACCACGTCCTGGACAGACTGGAACCACCTGCCGGACATGCCTGGACCACCTGCCGAGCACGCCGGAACCACCTGCTCGACTCGCAGGACCCATGTGCCAGACACGCCAAAACGAACTGCCGGCTACACCAGAACCACTTACCGGACACTCCGGAATAACCTGCCCGGCATGCCAGAACCACCTCTCAGAAGTGCCAGAAGCACGTGCTGGACATGCCGGAACAACCTATCGGACAGAACGGAACAACCTGCCGGACACACCAAAATCACCTGCGGGCTACGCCAGAACCACTTGGAGGACTCTCCGGGAAAACCTGCCGGGCATGCTGGAACCACCTCTCAGACGTGCCTGAACCACGTGGCGGACACTCCGGAAATGCATGTCGGGCCGGCCGGAACCACCTCTCAGACGTGCCAGAACCTCATGCCGGACACCCCAGAACCACCTGCTGGACAGACCGGAAACACCTGCCGGACACGCCGGAACCACATGTTCGACTCGCTGGAACCACATTCTGGACATGGCAAAATCACCTGCCGCCTATGCCAGAACCGCTTGGCGAACACTCCGGAATCACCTGTCAGGCATGCCGGAACCACCTCTCAGACATGCCAGAACCACATGCCAATGACACCGGAAGCACCTGCCGAGCATGAGGGAAGCACCTGCTCGACTCGCCAGAACCACCTGTCGGACACGCCAAAATCACCTGCCGGCTACGCCACAGCCAGTTGGTGAACACTCCGGAAACACCTGCCGGGCTGGCTGGAGCCACCTGCCAGTCACGCCAACATCACCTGCCAGCTACGCCAGAACCACTTGGCGGAGACTCCAGAAACACCTGTTGGGCCAGCCGGAACCACCTCTCAGACGTGCCAAAACCATGTGCCTGAGATGCTGGAACCACACCCCGAACAGACCGAAACCACCTGCCAGACCCAACTGAACCACCTGCCGAGCACGCAGGAACAACCTGCTCGACTCGCCGGAACCACCTGCCGGGCGCAGCGGAAGCACCTGCCGAGCGCGCCGGAGCCACCTGCTCGCCTCGCCGGAACCACCTGCCGGGCGCAGCGGAAGCACCTGCCGGGCGCGCCGGAGCCACCTGCTCGGCTCGCCGGAACCACCTGCCGGGCCCTAACCCTAACCCTAACCCTAACCCTATCCCCAAACCCTAACCCTAACCCTAACCCCTAACCCTAAGCCTAACCCTAAACCCTAACCCAACCGTAACCCTAACCCTAACCCTACCCCTAACCCTAACCCCTAACCCCAAACCCTAAACCCTAACCCTAACCGTAACCCTAACCCTATCCCTAACCCTAACCTGACGGACAGGCTGGAACCAGCTGCTCAACTCGCCGGAACCACCTGCCAGACATGCCAGAACCACCTGCCGAGCACGCCGGAGCCACCTGCTGGACTCACCAGAACCACCTGCCTGACAGGCCAAAATCAACAGCTGGCTAGGAGAGAACCACCTGGCAGACAATCCGCAATAACCTGCCAGGCATGCAGGAACCACCTCTCAGACGTAAGAGAACCACGTGCCGGACACGCTGGAACCACGTCCTGGACAGACTGGAACCACCTGCCGGACATGCCTGGACCACCTGCCGAGCACGCCGGAACCACCTGCTCGACTCGCAGGACCCATGTGCCAGACACGCCAAAACGAACTGCCGGCTACACCAGAACCACTTACCGGACACTCCGGAATAACCTGCCCGGCATGCCAGAACCACCTCTCAGAAGTGCCAGAAGCACGTGCTGGACATGCCGGAACAACCTATCGGACAGAACGGAACAACCTGCCGGACACACCAAAATCACCTGCGGGCTACGCCAGAACCACTTGGAGGACTCTCCGGGAAAACCTGCCGGGCATGCTGGAACCACCTCTCAGACGTGCCTGAACCACGTGGCGGACACTCCGGAAACGCATGTCGGGCCGGCCGGAACCACCTCTCAGACGTGCCAGAACCTCATGCCGGACACCCCAGAACCACCTGCTGGACAGACCGGAAACACCTGCCGGACACGCCGGAACCACATGTTCGACTCGCTGGAACCACATTCTGGACATGGCAAAATCACCTGCCGCCTATGCCAGAACCGCTTGGCGAACACTCCGGAATCACCTGTCAGGCATGCCGGAACCACCTCTCAGACATGCCAGAACCACATGCCAATGACACCGGAAGCACCTGCCGAGCATGAGGGAAGCACCTGCTCGACTCGCCAGAACCACCTGTCGGACACGCCAAAATCACCTGCCGGCTACGCCACAGCCAGTTGGTGAACACTCCGGAAACACCTGCCGGGCTGGCTGGAGCCACCTGCCAGTCACGCCAACATCACCTGCCAGCTACGCCAGAACCACTTGGCGGAGACTCCAGAAACACCTGTTGGGCCAGCCGGAACCACCTCTCAGACGTGCCAAAACCATGTGCCTGAGATGCTGGAACCACACCCCGAACAGACCGAAACCACCTGCCAGACCCAACTGAACCACCTGCCGAGCACGCAGGAACAACCTGCTCGACTCGCCGGAACCACCTGCCGGGCGCAGCGGAAGCACCTGCCGAGCGCGCCGGAGCCACCTGCTCGCCTCGCCGGAACCACCTGCCGGGCGCAGCGGAAGCACCTGCCGGGCGCGCCGGAGCCACCTGCTCGGCTCGCCGGAACCACCTGCCGGGCCCTAACCCTAACCCTAACCCTAACCCTATCCCCAAACCCTAACCCTAACCCTAACCCCTAACCCTAAGCCTAACCCTAAACCCTAACCCAACCGTAACCCTAACCCTAACCCTACCCCTAACCCTAACCCCTAACCCCAAACCCTAAACCCTAACCCTAACCGTAACCCTAACCCTATCCCTAACCCTAACCTGACGGACAGGCTGGAACCAGCTGCTCAACTCGCCGGAACCACCTGCCAGACATGCCAGAACCACCTGCCGAGCACGCCGGAGCCACCTGCTGGACTCACCAGAACCACCTGCCTGACAGGCCAAAATCAACAGCTGGCTAGGAGAGAACCACCTGGCAGACAATCCGCAATAACCTGCCAGGCATGCAGGAACCACCTCTCAGACGTAAGAGAACCACGTGCCGGACACGCTGGAACCACGTCCTGGACAGACTGGAACCACCTGCCGGACATGCCTGGACCACCTGCCGAGCACGCCGGAACCACCTGCTCGACTCGCAGGACCCATGTGCCAGACACGCCAAAACGAACTGCCGGCTACACCAGAACCACTTACCGGACACTCCGGAATAACCTGCCCGGCATGCCAGAACCACCTCTCAGAAGTGCCAGAAGCACGTGCTGGACATGCCGGAACAACCTATCGGACAGAACGGAACAACCTGCCGGACACACCAAAATCACCTGCGGGCTACGCCAGAACCACTTGGAGGACTCTCCGGGAAAACCTGCCGGGCATGCTGGAACCACCTCTCAGACGTGCCTGAACCACGTGGCGGACACTCCGGAAACGCATGTCGGGCCGGCCGGAACCACCTCTCAGACGTGCCAGAACCTCATGCCGGACACCCCAGAACCACCTGCTGGACAGACCGGAAACACCTGCCGGACACGCCGGAACCACATGTTCGACTCGCTGGAACCACATTCTGGACATGGCAAAATCACCTGCCGCCTATGCCAGAACCGCTTGGCGAACACTCCGGAATCACCTGTCAGGCATGCCGGAACCACCTCTCAGACATGCCAGAACCACATGCCAATGACACCGGAAGCACCTGCCGAGCATGAGGGAAGCACCTGCTCGACTCGCCAGAACCACCTGTCGGACACGCCAAAATCACCTGCCGGCTACGCCACAGCCAGTTGGTGAACACTCCGGAAACACCTGCCGGGCTGGCTGGAGCCACCTGCCAGTCACGCCAACATCACCTGCCAGCTACGCCAGAACCACTTGGCGGAGACTCCAGAAACACCTGTTGGGCCAGCCGGAACCACCTCTCAGACGTGCCAAAACCATGTGCCTGAGATGCTGGAACCACACCCCGAACAGACCGAAACCACCTGCCAGACCCAACTGAACCACCTGCCGAGCACGCAGGAACAACCTGCTCGACTCGCCGGAACCACCTGCCGGGCGCAGCGGAAGCACCTGCCGAGCGCGCCGGAGCCACCTGCTCGCCTCGCCGGAACCACCTGCCGGGCGCAGCGGAAGCACCTGCCGGGCGCGCCGGAGCCACCTGCTCGGCTCGCCGGAACCACCTGCCGGGCCCTAACCCTAACCCTAACCCTAACCCTATCCCCAAACCCTAACCCTAACCCTAACCCCTAACCCTAAGCCTAACCCTAAACCCTAAGCCAACCGTAACCCTAACCCTAACCCTACCCCTAACCCTAACCCCTAACCCCAAACCCTAAACCCTAACCCTAACCGTAACCCTAACCCTATCCCTAACCCTAACCTGACGGACAGGCTGGAACCAGCTGCTCAACTCGCCGGAACCACCTGCCAGACATGCCAGAACCACCTGCCGAGCACGCCGGAGCCACCTGCTGGACTCACCAGAACCACCTGCCTGACAGGCCAAAATCAACAGCTGGCTAGGAGAGAACCACCTGGCAGACAATCCGCAATAACCTGCCAGGCATGCAGGAACCACCTCTCAGACGTAAGAGAACCACGTGCCGGACACGCTGGAACCACGTCCTGGACAGACTGGAACCACCTGCCGGACATGCCTGGACCACCTGCCGAGCACGCCGGAACCACCTGCTCGACTCGCAGGACCCATGTGCCAGACACGCCAAAACGAACTGCCGGCTACACCAGAACCACTTACCGGACACTCCGGAATAACCTGCCCGGCATGCCAGAACCACCTCTCAGAAGTGCCAGAAGCACGTGCTGGACATGCCGGAACAACCTATCGGACAGAACGGAACAACCTGCCGGACACACCAAAATCACCTGCGGGCTACGCCAGAACCACTTGGAGGACTCTCCGGGAAAACCTGCCGGGCATGCTGGAACCACCTCTCAGACGTGCCTGAACCACGTGGCGGACACTCCGGAAACGCATGTCGGGCCGGCCGGAACCACCTCTCAGACGTGCCAGAACCTCATGCCGGACACCCCAGAACCACCTGCTGGACAGACCGGAAACACCTGCCGGACACGCCGGAACCACATGTTCGACTCGCTGGAACCACATTCTGGACATGGCAAAATCACCTGCCGCCTATGCCAGAACCGCTTGGCGAACACTCCGGAATCACCTGTCAGGCATGCCGGAACCACCTCTCAGACATGCCAGAACCACATGCCAATGACACCGGAAGCACCTGCCGAGCATGAGGGAAGCACCTGCTCGACTCGCCAGAACCACCTGTCGGACACGCCAAAATCACCTGCCGGCTACGCCACAGCCAGTTGGTGAACACTCCGGAAACACCTGCCGGGCTGGCTGGAGCCACCTGCCAGTCACGCCAACATCACCTGCCAGCTACGCCAGAACCACTTGGCGGAGACTCCAGAAACACCTGTTGGGCCAGCCGGAACCACCTCTCAGACGTGCCAAAACCATGTGCCTGAGATGCTGGAACCACACCCCGAACAGACCGAAACCACCTGCCAGACCCAACTGAACCACCTGCCGAGCACGCAGGAACAACCTGCTCGACTCGCCGGAACCACCTGCCGGGCGCAGCGGAAGCACCTGCCGAGCGCGCCGGAGCCACCTGCTCGCCTCGCCGGAACCACCTGCCGGGCGCAGCGGAAGCACCTGCCGGGCGCGCCGGAGCCACCTGCTCGGCTCGCCGGAACCACCTGCCGGGCCCTAACCCTAACCCTAACCCTAACCCTATCCCCAAACCCTAACCCTAACCCTAACCCCTAACCCTAAGCCTAACCCTAAACCCTAAGCCAACCGTAACCCTAACCCTAACCCTACCCCTAACCCTAACCCCTAACCCCAAACCCTAAACCCTAACCCTAACCGTAACCCTAACCCTATCCCTAACCCTAACCTGACGGACAGGCTGGAACCAGCTGCTCAACTCGCCGGAACCACCTGCCAGACATGCCAGAACCACCTGCCGAGCACGCCGGAGCCACCTGCTGGACTCACCAGAACCACCTGCCTGACAGGCCAAAATCAACAGCTGGCTATGAGAGAACCACCTGGCAGACAATCCGCAATAACCTGCCAGGCATGCAGGAACCACCTCTCAGACGTAAGAGAACCACGTGCCGGACACGCTGGAACCACGTCCTGGACAGACTGGAACCACCTGCCGGACATGCCTGGACCACCTGCCGAGCACGCCGGAACCACCTGCTCGACTCACAGGACCCATGTGCCAGACACGCCAAAACGAACTGCCGGCTACACCAGAACCACTTACCGGACACTCCGGAATAACCTGCCCGGCATGCCAGAACCACCTCTCAGAAGTGCCAGAAGCACGTGCTGGACATGCCGGAACAACCTATCGGACAGAACGGAACAACCTGCCGGACACACCAAAATCACCTGCGGGCTACGCCAGAACCACTTGGAGGACTCTCCGGGAAAACCTGCCGGGCATGCTGGAACCACCTCTCAGACGTGCCTGAACCACGTGGCGGACACTCCGGAAACGCATGTCGGGCCGGCCGGAACCACCTCTCAGACGTGCCAGAACCTCATGCCGGACACCCCAGAACCACCTGCTGGACAGACCGGAAACACCTGCCGGACACGCCGGAACCACATGTTCGACTCGCTGGAACCACATTCTGGACATGGCAAAATCACCTGCCGCCTATGCCAGAACCGCTTGGCGAACACTCCGGAATCACCTGTCAGGCATGCCGGAACCACCTCTCAGACATGCCAGAACCACATGCCAATGACACCGGAAGCACCTGCCGAGCATGAGGGAAGCACCTGCTCGACTCGCCAGAACCACCTGTCGGACACGCCAAAATCACCTGCCGGCTACGCCACAGCCAGTTGGTGAACACTCCGGAAACACCTGCCGGGCTGGCTGGAGCCACCTGCCAGTCACGCCAACATCACCTGCCAGCTACGCCAGAACCACTTGGCGGAGACTCCAGAAACACCTGTTGGGCCAGCCGGAACCACCTCTCAGACGTGCCAAAACCATGTGCCTGAGATGCTGGAACCACACCCCGAACAGACCGAAACCACCTGCCAGACCCAACTGAACCACCTGCCGAGCACGCAGGAACAACCTGCTCGACTCGCCGGAACCACCTGCCGGGCGCAGCGGAAGCACCTGCCGAGCGCGCCAGAGCCACCTGCTCGCCTCGCCGGAACCACCTGCCGGGCGCAGCGGAAGCACCTGCCGGGCGCGCCGGAGCCACCTGCTCGGCTCGCCGGAACCACCTGCCGGGCCCTAACCCTAACCCTAACCCTAACCCTATCCCCAAACCCTAACCCTAACCCTAACCCCTAACCCTAAGCCTAACCCTAAACCCTAACCCAACCGTAACCCTAACCCTAACCCTACCCCTAACCCTAACCCCTAACCCCAAACCCTAAACCCTAACCCTAACCGTAACCCTAACCCTATCCCTAACCCTAACCTGACGGACAGGCTGGAACCAGCTGCTCAACTCGCCGGAACCACCTGCCAGACATGCCAGAACCACCTGCCGAGCACGCCGGAGCCACCTGCTGGACTCACCAGAACCACCTGCCTGACAGGCCAAAATCAACAGCTGGCTAGGAGAGAACCACCTGGCAGACAATCCGCAATAACCTGCCAGGCATGCAGGAACCACCTCTCAGACGTAAGAGAACCACGTGCCGGACACGCTGGAACCACGTCCTGGACAGACTGGAACCACCTGCCGGACATGCCTGGACCACCTGCCGAGCACGCCGGAACCACCTGCTCGACTCGCAGGACCCATGTGCCAGACACGCCAAAACGAACTGCCGGCTACACCAGAACCACTTACCGGACACTCCGGAATAACCTGCCCGGCATGCCAGAACCACCTCTCAGAAGTGCCAGAAGCACGTGCTGGACATGCCGGAACAACCTATCGGACAGAACGGAACAACCTGCCGGACACACCAAAATCACCTGCGGGCTACGCCAGAACCACTTGGAGGACTCTCCGGGAAAACCTGCCGGGCATGCTGGAACCACCTCTCAGACGTGCCTGAACCACGTGGCGGACACTCCGGAAACGCATGTCGGGCCGGCCGGAACCACCTCTCAGACGTGCCAGAACCTCATGCCGGACACCCCAGAACCACCTGCTGGACAGACCGGAAACACCTGCCGGACACGCCGGAACCACATGTTCGACTCGCTGGAACCACATTCTGGACATGGCAAAATCACCTGCCGCCTATGCCAGAACCGCTTGGCGAACACTCCGGAATCACCTGTCAGGCATGCCGGAACCACCTCTCAGACATGCCAGAACCACATGCCAATGACACCGGAAGCACCTGCCGAGCATGAGGGAAGCACCTGCTCGACTCGCCAGAACCACCTGTCGGACACGCCAAAATCACCTGCCGGCTACGCCACAGCCAGTTGGTGAACACTCCGGAAACACCTGCCGGGCTGGCTGGAGCCACCTGCCAGTCACGCCAACATCACCTGCCAGCTACGCCAGAACCACTTGGCGGAGACTCCAGAAACACCTGTTGGGCCAGCCGGAACCACCTCTCAGACGTGCCAAAACCATGTGCCTGAGATGCTGGAACCACACCCCGAACAGACCGAAACCACCTGCCAGACCCAACTGAACCACCTGCCGAGCACGCAGGAACAACCTGCTCGACTCGCCGGAACCACCTGCCGGGCGCAGCGGAAGCACCTGCCGAGCGCGCCGGAGCCACCTGCTCGCCTCGCCGGAACCACCTGCCGGGCGCAGCGGAAGCACCTGCCGGGCGCGCCGGAGCCACCTGCTCGGCTCGCCGGAACCACCTGCCGGGCCCTAACCCTAACCCTAACCCTAACCCTATCCCCAAACCCTAACCCTAACCCTAACCCCTAACCCTAAGCCTAACCCTAAACCCTAACCCAACCGTAACCCTAACCCTAACCCTACCCCTAACCCTAACCCCTAACCCCAAACCCTAAACCCTAACCCTAACCGTAACCCTAACCCTATCCCTAACCCTAACCTGACGGACAGGCTGGAACCAGCTGCTCAACTCGCCGGAACCACCTGCCAGACATGCCAGAACCACCTGCCGAGCACGCCGGAGCCACCTGCTGGACTCACCAGAACCACCTGCCTGACAGGCCAAAATCAACAGCTGGCTAGGAGAGAACCACCTGGCAGACAATCCGCAATAACCTGCCAGGCATGCAGGAACCACCTCTCAGACGTAAGAGAACCACGTGCCGGACACGCTGGAACCACGTCCTGGACAGACTGGAACCACCTGCCGGACATGCCTGGACCACCTGCCGAGCACGCCGGAACCACCTGCTCGACTCGCAGGACCCATGTGCCAGACACGCCAAAACGAACTGCCGGCTACACCAGAACCACTTACCGGACACTCCGGAATAACCTGCCCGGCATGCCAGAACCACCTCTCAGAAGTGCCAGAAGCACGTGCTGGACATGCCGGAACAACCTATCGGACAGAACGGAACAACCTGCCGGACACACCAAAATCACCTGCGGGCTACGCCAGAACCACTTGGAGGACTCTCCGGGAAAACCTGCCGGGCATGCTGGAACCACCTCTCAGACGTGCCTGAACCACGTGGCGGACACTCCGGAAACGCATGTCGGGCCGGCCGGAACCACCTCTCAGACGTGCCAGAACCTCATGCCGGACACCCCAGAACCACCTGCTGGACAGACCGGAAACACCTGCCGGACACGCCGGAACCACATGTTCGACTCGCTGGAACCACATTCTGGACATGGCAAAATCACCTGCCGCCTATGCCAGAACCGCTTGGCGAACACTCCGGAATCACCTGTCAGGCATGCCGGAACCACCTCTCAGACATGCCAGAACCACATGCCAATGACACCGGAAGCACCTGCCGAGCATGAGGGAAGCACCTGCTCGACTCGCCAGAACCACCTGTCGGACACGCCAAAATCACCTGCCGGCTACGCCACAGCCAGTTGGTGAACACTCCGGAAACACCTGCCGGGCTGGCTGGAGCCACCTGCCAGTCACGCCAACATCACCTGCCAGCTACGCCAGAACCACTTGGCGGAGACTCCAGAAACACCTGTTGGGCCAGCCGGAACCACCTCTCAGACGTGCCAAAACCATGTGCCTGAGATGCTGGAACCACACCCCGAACAGACCGAAACCACCTGCCAGACCCAACTGAACCACCTGCCGAGCACGCAGGAACAACCTGCTCGACTCGCCGGAACCACCTGCCGGGCGCAGCGGAAGCACCTGCCGAGCGCGCCGGAGCCACCTGCTCGCCTCGCCGGAACCACCTGCCGGGCGCAGCGGAAGCACCTGCCGGGCGCGCCGGAGCCACCTGCTCGGCTCGCCGGAACCACCTGCCGGGCCCTAACCCTAACCCTAACCCTAACCCTATCCCCAAACCCTAACCCTAACCCTAACCCCTAACCCTAAGCCTAACCCTAAACCCTAACCCAACCGTAACCCTAACCCTAACCCTACCCCTAACCCTAACCCCTAACCCCAAACCCTAAACCCTAACCCTAACCGTAACCCTAACCCTATCCCTAACCCTAACCTGACGGACAGGCTGGAACCAGCTGCTCAACTCGCCGGAACCACCTGCCAGACATGCCAGAACCACCTGCCGAGCACGCCGGAGCCACCTGCTGGACTCACCAGAACCACCTGCCTGACAGGCCAAAATCAACAGCTGGCTATGAGAGAACCACCTGGCAGACAATCCGCAATAACCTGCCAGGCATGCAGGAACCACCTCTCAGACGTAAGAGAACCACGTGCCGGACACGCTGGAACCACGTCCTGGACAGACTGGAACCACCTGCCGGACATGCCTGGACCACCTGCCGAGCACGCCGGAACCACCTGCTCGACTCGCAGGACCCATGTGCCAGACACGCCAAAACGAACTGCCGGCTACACCAGAACCACTTACCGGACACTCCGGAATAACCTGCCCGGCATGCCAGAACCACCTCTCAGAAGTGCCAGAAGCACGTGCTGGACATGCCGGAACAACCTATCGGACAGAACGGAACAACCTGCCGGACACACCAAAATCACCTGCGGGCTACGCCAGAACCACTTGGAGGACTCTCCGGGAAAACCTGCCGGGCATGCTGGAACCACCTCTCAGACGTGCCTGAACCACGTGGCGGACACTCCGGAAACGCATGTCGGGCCGGCCGGAACCACCTCTCAGACGTGCCAGAACCTCAGGCCGGACACCCCAGAACCACCTGCTGGACAGACCGGAAACACCTGCCGGACACGCCGGAACCACATGTTCGACTCGCTGGAACCACATTCTGGACATGGCAAAATCACCTGCCGCCTATGCCAGAACCGCTTGGCGAACACTCCGGAATCACCTGTCAGGCATGCCGGAACCACCTCTCAGACATGCCAGAACCACATGCCAATGACACCGGAAGCACCTGCCGAGCATGAGGGAAGCACCTGCTCGACTCGCCAGAACCACCTGTCGGACACGCCAAAATCACCTGCCGGCTACGCCACAGCCAGTTGGTGAACACTCCGGAAACACCTGCCGGGCTGGCTGGAGCCACCTGCCAGTCACGCCAACATCACCTGCCAGCTACGCCAGAACCACTTGGCGGAGACTCCAGAAACACCTGTTGGGCCAGCCGAAACCACCTCTCAGACGTGCCAAAACCATGTGCCTGAGATGCTGGAACCACACCCCGAACAGACCGAAACCACCTGCCAGACCCAACTGAACCACCTGCCGAGCACGCAGGAACAACCTGCTCGACTCGCCGGAACCACCTGCCGGGCGCAGCGGAAGCACCTGCCGAGCGCGCCAGAGCCACCTGCTCGCCTCGCCGGAACCACCTGCCGGGCGCAGCGGAAGCACCTGCCGGGCGCGCCGGAGCCACCTGCTCGGCTCGCCGGAACCACCTGCCGGGCCCTAACCCTAACCCTAACCCTAACCCTATCCCCAAACCCTAACCCTAACCCTAACCCCTAACCCTAAGCCTAACCCTAAACCCTAACCCAACCGTAACCCTAACCCTAACCCTACCCCTAACCCTAACCCCTAACCCCAAACCCTAAACCCTAACCCTAACCGTAACCCTAACCCTAT
The DNA here is from genome assembly GCF_041296235.1 of Equus asinus. NCBI lineage: Eukaryota > Metazoa > Chordata > Mammalia > Perissodactyla > Equidae > Equus > Equus asinus. Next base: position 18,019 of record NW_027225487.1, on the reverse strand, counting down.
CCCTAACCCTAACCTGACGGACAGGCTGGAACCAGCTGCTCAACTCGCCGGAACCACCTGCCAGACATGCCAGAACCACCTGCCGAGCACGCCGGAGCCACCTGCTGGACTCACCAGAACCACCTGCCTGACAGGCCAAAATCAACAGCTGGCTATGAGAGAACCACCTGGCAGACAATCCGCAATAACCTGCCAGGCATGCAGGAACCACCTCTCAGACGTAAGAGAACCACGTGCCGGACACGCTGGAACCACGTCCTGGACAGACTGGAACCACCTGCCGGACATGCCTGGACCACCTGCCGAGCACGCCGGAACCACCTGCTCGACTCGCAGGACCCATGTGCCAGACACGCCAAAACGAACTGCCGGCTACACCAGAACCACTTACCGGACACTCCGGAATAACCTGCCCGGCATGCCAGAACCACCTCTCAGAAGTGCCAGAAGCACGTGCTGGACATGCCGGAACAACCTATCGGACAGAACGGAACAACCTGCCGGACACACCAAAATCACCTGCGGGCTACGCCAGAACCACTTGGAGGACTCTCCGGGAAAACCTGCCGGGCATGCTGGAACCACCTCTCAGACGTGCCTGAACCACGTGGCGGACACTCCGGAAACGCATGTCGGGCCGGCCGGAACCACCTCTCAGACGTGCCAGAACCTCATGCCGGACACCCCAGAACCACCTGCTGGACAGACCGGAAACACCTGCCGGACACGCCGGAACCACATGTTCGACTCGCTGGAACCACATTCTGGACATGGCAAAATCACCTGCCGCCTATGCCAGAACCGCTTGGCGAACACTCCGGAATCACCTGTCAGGCATGCCGGAACCACCTCTCAGACATGCCAGAACCACATGCCAATGACACCGGAAGCACCTGCCGAGCATGAGGGAAGCACCTGCTCGACTCGCCAGAACCACCTGTCGGACACGCCAAAATCACCTGCCGGCTACGCCACAGCCAGTTGGTGAACACTCCGGAAACACCTGCCGGGCTGGCTGGAGCCACCTGCCAGTCACGCCAACATCACCTGCCAGCTACGCCAGAACCACTTGGCGGAGACTCCAGAAACACCTGTTGGGCCAGCCGGAACCACCTCTCAGACGTGCCAAAACCATGTGCCTGAGATGCTGGAACCACACCCCGAACAGACCGAAACCACCTGCCAGACCCAACTGAACCACCTGCCGAGCACGCAGGAACAACCTGCTCGACTCGCCGGAACCACCTGCCGGGCGCAGCGGAAGCACCTGCCGAGCGCGCCGGAGCCACCTGCTCGCCTCGCCGGAACCACCTGCCGGGCGCAGCGGAAGCACCTGCCGGGCGCGCCGGAGCCACCTGCTCGGCTCGCCGGAACCACCTGCCGGGCCCTAACCCTAACCCTAACCCTAACCCTATCCCCAAACCCTAACCCTAACCCTAACCCCTAACCCTAAGCCTAACCCTAAACCCTAACCCAACCGTAACCCTAACCCTAACCCTACCCCTAACCCTAACCCCTAACCCCAAACCCTAAACCCTAACCCTAACCGTAACCCTAACCCTATCCCTAACCCTAACCTGACGGACAGGCTGGAACCAGCTGCTCAACTCGCCGGAACCACCTGCCAGACATGCCAGAACCACCTGCCGAGCACGCCGGAGCCACCTGCTGGACTCACCAGAACCACCTGCCTGACAGGCCAAAATCAACAGCTGGCTATGAGAGAACCACCTGGCAGACAATCCGCAATAACCTGCCAGGCATGCAGGAACCACCTCTCAGACGTAAGAGAACCACGTGCCGGACACGCTGGAACCACGTCCTGGACAGACTGGAACCACCTGCCGGACATGCCTGGACCACCTGCCGAGCACGCCGGAACCACCTGCTCGACTCGCAGGACCCATGTGCCAGACACGCCAAAACGAACTGCCGGCTACACCAGAACCACTTACCGGACACTCCGGAATAACCTGCCCGGCATGCCAGAACCACCTCTCAGAAGTGCCAGAAGCACGTGCTGGACATGCCGGAACAACCTATCGGACAGAACGGAACAACCTGCCGGACACACCAAAATCACCTGCGGGCTACGCCAGAACCACTTGGAGGACTCTCCGGGAAAACCTGCCGGGCATGCTGGAACCACCTCTCAGACGTGCCTGAACCACGTGGCGGACACTCCGGAAACGCATGTCGGGCCGGCCGGAACCACCTCTCAGACGTGCCAGAACCTCAGGCCGGACACCCCAGAACCACCTGCTGGACAGACCGGAAACACCTGCCGGACACGCCGGAACCACATGTTCGACTCGCTGGAACCACATTCTGGACATGGCAAAATCACCTGCCGCCTATGCCAGAACCGCTTGGCGAACACTCCGGAATCACCTGTCAGGCATGCCGGAACCACCTCTCAGACATGCCAGAACCACATGCCAATGACACCGGAAGCACCTGCCGAGCATGAGGGAAGCACCTGCTCGACTCGCCAGAACCACCTGTCGGACACGCCAAAATCACCTGCCGGCTACGCCACAGCCAGTTGGTGAACACTCCGGAAACACCTGCCGGGCTGGCTGGAGCCACCTGCCAGTCACGCCAACATCACCTGCCAGCTACGCCAGAACCACTTGGCGGAGACTCCAGAAACACCTGTTGGGCCAGCCGGAACCACCTCTCAGACGTGCCAAAACCATGTGCCTGAGATGCTGGAACCACACCCCGAACAGACCGAAACCACCTGCCAGACCCAACTGAACCACCTGCCGAGCACGCAGGAACAACCTGCTCGACTCGCCGGAACCACCTGCCGGGCGCAGCGGAAGCACCTGCCGAGCGCGCCGGAGCCACCTGCTCGCCTCGCCGGAACCACCTGCCGGGCGCAGCGGAAGCACCTGCCGGGCGCGCCGGAGCCACCTGCTCGGCTCGCCGGAACCACCTGCCGGGCCCTAACCCTAACCCTAACCCTAACCCTATCCCCAAACCCTAACCCTAACCCTAACCCCTAACCCTAAGCCTAACCCTAAACCCTAACCCAACCGTAACCCTAACCCTAACCCTACCCCTAACCCTAACCCCTAACCCCAAACCCTAAACCCTAACCCTAACCGTAACCCTAACCCTATCCCTAACCCTAACCTGACGGACAGGCTGGAACCAGCTGCTCAACTCGCCGGAACCACCTGCCAGACATGCCAGAACCACCTGCCGAGCACGCCGGAGCCACCTGCTGGACTCACCAGAACCACCTGCCTGACAGGCCAAAATCAACAGCTGGCTATGAGAGAACCACCTGGCAGACAATCCGCAATAACCTGCCAGGCATGCAGGAACCACCTCTCAGACGTAAGAGAACCACGTGCCGGACACGCTGGAACCACGTCCTGGACAGACTGGAACCACCTGCCGGACATGCCTGGACCACCTGCCGAGCACGCCGGAACCACCTGCTCGACTCGCAGGACCCATGTGCCAGACACGCCAAAACGAACTGCCGGCTACACCAGAACCACTTACCGGACACTCCGGAATAACCTGCCCGGCATGCCAGAACCACCTCTCAGAAGTGCCAGAAGCACGTGCTGGACATGCCGGAACAACCTATCGGACAGAACGGAACAACCTGCCGGACACACCAAAATCACCTGCGGGCTACGCCAGAACCACTTGGAGGACTCTCCGGGAAAACCTGCCGGGCATGCTGGAACCACCTCTCAGACGTGCCTGAACCACGTGGCGGACACTCCGGAAACGCATGTCGGGCCGGCCGGAACCACCTCTCAGACGTGCCAGAACCTCATGCCGGACACCCCAGAACCACCTGCTGGACAGACCGGAAACACCTGCCGGACACGCCGGAACCACATGTTCGACTCGCTGGAACCACATTCTGGACATGGCAAAATCACCTGCCGCCTATGCCAGAACCGCTTGGCGAACACTCCGGAATCACCTGTCAGGCATGCCGGAACCACCTCTCAGACATGCCAGAACCACATGCCAATGACACCGGAAGCACCTGCCGAGCATGAGGGAAGCACCTGCTCGACTCGCCAGAACCACCTGTCGGACACGCCAAAATCACCTGCCGGCTACGCCACAGCCAGTTGGTGAACACTCCGGAAACACCTGCCGGGCTGGCTGGAGCCACCTGCCAGTCACGCCAACATCACCTGCCAGCTACGCCAGAACCACTTGGCGGAGACTCCAGAAACACCTGTTGGGCCAGCCGGAACCACCTCTCAGACGTGCCAAAACCATGTGCCTGAGATGCTGGAACCACACCCCGAACAGACCGAAACCACCTGCCAGACCCAACTGAACCACCTGCCGAGCACGCAGGAACAACCTGCTCGACTCGCCGGAACCACCTGCCGGGCGCAGCGGAAGCACCTGCCGAGCGCGCCGGAGCCACCTGCTCGCCTCGCCGGAACCACCTGCCGGGCGCAGCGGAAGCACCTGCCGGGCGCGCCGGAGCCACCTGCTCGGCTCGCCGGAACCACCTGCCGGGCCCTAACCCTAACCCTAACCCTAACCCTATCCCCAAACCCTAACCCTAACCCTAACCCCTAACCCTAAGCCTAACCCTAAACCCTAACCCAACCGTAACCCTAACCCTAACCCTACCCCTAACCCTAACCCCTAACCCCAAACCCTAAACCCTAACCCTAACCGTAACCCTAACCCTATCCCTAACCCTAACCTGACGGACAGGCTGGAACCAGCTGCTCAACTCGCCGGAACCACCTGCCAGACATGCCAGAACCACCTGCCGAGCACGCCGGAGCCACCTGCTGGACTCACCAGAACCACCTGCCTGACAGGCCAAAATCAACAGCTGGCTATGAGAGAACCACCTGGCAGACAATCCGCAATAACCTGCCAGGCATGCAGGAACCACCTCTCAGACGTAAGAGAACCACGTGCCGGACACGCTGGAACCACGTCCTGGACAGACTGGAACCACCTGCCGGACATGCCTGGACCACCTGCCGAGCACGCCGGAACCACCTGCTCGACTCGCAGGACCCATGTGCCAGACACGCCAAAACGAACTGCCGGCTACACCAGAACCACTTACCGGACACTCCGGAATAACCTGCCCGGCATGCCAGAACCACCTCTCAGAAGTGCCAGAAGCACGTGCTGGACATGCCGGAACAACCTATCGGACAGAACGGAACAACCTGCCGGACACACCAAAATCACCTGCGGGCTACGCCAGAACCACTTGGAGGACTCTCCGGGAAAACCTGCCGGGCATGCTGGAACCACCTCTCAGACGTGCCTGAACCACGTGGCGGACACTCCGGAAACGCATGTCGGGCCGGCCGGAACCACCTCTCAGACGTGCCAGAACCTCAGGCCGGACACCCCAGAACCACCTGCTGGACAGACCGGAAACACCTGCCGGACACGCCGGAACCACATGTTCGACTCGCTGGAACCACATTCTGGACATGGCAAAATCACCTGCCGCCTATGCCAGAACCGCTTGGCGAACACTCCGGAATCACCTGTCAGGCATGCCGGAACCACCTCTCAGACATGCCAGAACCACATGCCAATGACACCGGAAGCACCTGCCGAGCATGAGGGAAGCACCTGCTCGACTCGCCAGAACCACCTGTCGGACACGCCAAAATCACCTGCCGGCTACGCCACAGCCAGTTGGTGAACACTCCGGAAACACCTGCCGGGCTGGCTGGAGCCACCTGCCAGTCACGCCAACATCACCTGCCAGCTACGCCAGAACCACTTGGCGGAGACTCCAGAAACACCTGTTGGGCCAGCCGGAACCACCTCTCAGACGTGCCAAAACCATGTGCCTGAGATGCTGGAACCACACCCCGAACAGACCGAAACCACCTGCCAGACCCAACTGAACCACCTGCCGAGCACGCAGGAACAACCTGCTCGACTCGCCGGAACCACCTGCCGGGCGCAGCGGAAGCACCTGCCGAGCGCGCCGGAGCCACCTGCTCGCCTCGCCGGAACCACCTGCCGGGCGCAGCGGAAGCACCTGCCGGGCGCGCCGGAGCCACCTGCTCGGCTCGCCGGAACCACCTGCCGGGCCCTAACCCTAACCCTAACCCTAACCCTATCCCCAAACCCTAACCCTAACCCTAACCCCTAACCCTAAGCCTAACCCTAAACCCTAACCCAACCGTAACCCTAACCCTAACCCTACCCCTAACCCTAACCCCTAACCCCAAACCCTAAACCCTAACCCTAACCGTAACCCTAACCCTATCCCTAACCCTAACCTGACGGACAGGCTGGAACCAGCTGCTCAACTCGCCGGAACCACCTGCCAGACATGCCAGAACCACCTGCCGAGCACGCCGGAGCCACCTGCTGGACTCACCAGAACCACCTGCCTGACAGGCCAAAATCAACAGCTGGCTAGGAGAGAACCACCTGGCAGACAATCCGCAATAACCTGCCAGGCATGCAGGAACCACCTCTCAGACGTAAGAGAACCACGTGCCGGACACGCTGGAACCACGTCCTGGACAGACTGGAACCACCTGCCGGACATGCCTGGACCACCTGCCGAGCACGCCGGAACCACCTGCTCGACTCGCAGGACCCATGTGCCAGACACGCCAAAACGAACTGCCGGCTACACCAGAACCACTTACCGGACACTCCGGAATAACCTGCCCGGCATGCCAGAACCACCTCTCAGAAGTGCCAGAAGCACGTGCTGGACATGCCGGAACAACCTATCGGACAGAACGGAACAACCTGCCGGACACACCAAAATCACCTGCGGGCTACGCCAGAACCACTTGGAGGACTCTCCGGGAAAACCTGCCGGGCATGCTGGAACCACCTCTCAGACGTGCCTGAACCACGTGGCGGACACTCCGGAAACGCATGTCGGGCCGGCCGGAACCACCTCTCAGACGTGCCAGAACCTCATGCCGGACACCCCAGAACCACCTGCTGGACAGACCGGAAACACCTGCCGGACACGCCGGAACCACATGTTCGACTCGCTGGAACCACATTCTGGACATGGCAAAATCACCTGCCGCCTATGCCAGAACCGCTTGGCGAACACTCCGGAATCACCTGTCAGGCATGCCGGAACCACCTCTCAGACATGCCAGAACCACATGCCAATGACACCGGAAGCACCTGCCGAGCATGAGGGAAGCACCTGCTCGACTCGCCAGAACCACCTGTCGGACACGCCAAAATCACCTGCCGGCTACGCCACAGCCAGTTGGTGAACACTCCGGAAACACCTGCCGGGCTGGCTGGAGCCACCTGCCAGTCACGCCAACATCACCTGCCAGCTACGCCAGAACCACTTGGCGGAGACTCCAGAAACACCTGTTGGGCCAGCCGGAACCACCTCTCAGACGTGCCAAAACCATGTGCCTGAGATGCTGGAACCACACCCCGAACAGACCGAAACCACCTGCCAGACCCAACTGAACCACCTGCCGAGCACGCAGGAACAACCTGCTCGACTCGCCGGAACCACCTGCCGGGCGCAGCGGAAGCACCTGCCAAGCGCGCCGGAGCCACCTGCTCGGCTCGCCGGAACCACCTGCCGGGCCCTAACCCTAACCCTAACCCTAACCCTATCCCCAAACCCTAACCCTAACCCTAACCCCTAACCCTAAGCCTAACCCTAAACCCTAACCCAACCGTAACCCTAACCCTAACCCTACCCCTAACCCTAACCCCTAACCCCAAACCCTAAACCCTAACCCTAACCGTAACCCTAACCCTATCCCTAACCCTAACCTGACGGACAGGCTGGAACCAGCTGCTCAACTCGCCGGAACCACCTGCCAGACATGCCAGAACCACCTGCCGAGCACGCCGGAGCCACCTGCTGGACTCACCAGAACCACCTGCCTGACAGGCCAAAATCAACAGCTGGCTATGAGAGAACCACCTGGCAGACAATCCGCAATAACCTGCCAGGCATGCAGGAACCACCTCTCAGACGTAAGAGAACCACGTGCCGGACACGCTGGAACCACGTCCTGGACAGACTGGAACCACCTGCCGGACATGCCTGGACCACCTGCCGAGCACGCCGGAACCACCTGCTCGACTCGCAGGACCCATGTGCCAGACACGCCAAAACGAACTGCCGGCTACACCAGAACCACTTACCGGACACTCCGGAATAACCTGCCCGGCATGCCAGAACCACCTCTCAGAAGTGCCAGAAGCACGTGCTGGACATGCCGGAACAACCTATCGGACAGAACGGAACAACCTGCCGGACACACCAAAATCACCTGCGGGCTACGCCAGAACCACTTGGAGGACTCTCCGGGAAAACCTGCCGGGCATGCTGGAACCACCTCTCAGACGTGCCTGAACCACGTGGCGGACACTCCGGAAACGCATGTCGGGCCGGCCGGAACCACCTCTCAGACGTGCCAGAACCTCAGGCCGGACACCCCAGAACCACCTGCTGGACAGACCGGAAACACCTGCCGGACACGCCGGAACCACATGTTCGACTCGCTGGAACCACATTCTGGACATGGCAAAATCACCTGCCGCCTATGCCAGAACCGCTTGGCGAACACTCCGGAATCACCTGTCAGGCATGCCGGAACCACCTCTCAGACATGCCAGAACCACATGCCAATGACACCGGAAGCACCTGCCGAGCATGAGGGAAGCACCTGCTCGACTCGCCAGAACCACCTGTCGGACACGCCAAAATCACCTGCCGGCTACGCCACAGCCAGTTGGTGAACACTCCGGAAACACCTGCCGGGCTGGCTGGAGCCACCTGCCAGTCACGCCAACATCACCTGCCAGCTACGCCAGAACCACTTGGCGGAGACTCCAGAAACACCTGTTGGGCCAGCCGGAACCACCTCTCAGACGTGCCAAAACCATGTGCCTGAGATGCTGGAACCACACCCCGAACAGACCGAAACCACCTGCCAGACCCAACTGAACCACCTGCCGAGCACGCAGGAACAACCTGCTCGACTCGCCGGAACCACCTGCCGGGCGCAGCGGAAGCACCTGCCGAGCGCGCCGGAGCCACCTGCTCGCCTCGCCGGAACCACCTGCCGGGCGCAGCGGAAGCACCTGCCGGGCGCGCCGGAGCCACCTGCTCGGCTCGCCGGAACCACCTGCCGGGCCCTAACCCTAACCCTAACCCTAACCCTATCCCCAAACCCTAACCCTAACCCTAACCCCTAACCCTAAGCCTAACCCTAAACCCTAACCCAACCGTAACCCTAACCCTAACCCTACCCCTAACCCTAACCCCTAACCCCAAACCCTAAACCCTAACCCTAACCGTAACCCTAACCCTATCCCTAACCCTAACCTGACGGACAGGCTGGAACCAGCTGCTCAACTCGCCGGAACCACCTGCCAGACATGCCAGAACCACCTGCCGAGCACGCCGGAGCCACCTGCTGGACTCACCAGAACCACCTGCCTGACAGGCCAAAATCAACAGCTGGCTAGGAGAGAACCACCTGGCAGACAATCCGCAATAACCTGCCAGGCATGCAGGAACCACCTCTCAGACGTAAGAGAACCACGTGCCGGACACGCTGGAACCACGTCCTGGACAGACTGGAACCACCTGCCGGACATGCCTGGACCACCTGCCGAGCACGCCGGAACCACCTGCTCGACTCGCAGGACCCATGTGCCAGACACGCCAAAACGAACTGCCGGCTACACCAGAACCACTTACCGGACACTCCGGAATAACCTGCCCGGCATGCCAGAACCACCTCTCAGAAGTGCCAGAAGCACGTGCTGGACATGCCGGAACAACCTATCGGACAGAACGGAACAACCTGCCGGACACACCAAAATCACCTGCGGGCTACGCCAGAACCACTTGGAGGACTCTCCGGGAAAACCTGCCGGGCATGCTGGAACCACCTCTCAGACGTGCCTGAACCACGTGGCGGACACTCCGGAAACGCATGTCGGGCCGGCCGGAACCACCTCTCAGACGTGCCAGAACCTCATGCCGGACACCCCAGAACCACCTGCTGGACAGACCGGAAACACCTGCCGGACACGCCGGAACCACATGTTCGACTCGCTGGAACCACATTCTGGACATGGCAAAATCACCTGCCGCCTATGCCAGAACCGCTTGGCAAACACTCCGGAATCACCTGTCAGGCATGCCGGAACCACCTCTCAGACATGCCAGAACCACATGCCAATGACACCGGAAGCACCTGCCGAGCATGAGGGAAGCACCTGCTCGACTCGCCAGAACCACCTGTCGGACACGCCAAAATCACCTGCCGGCTACGCCACAGCCAGTTGGTGAACACTCCGGAAACACCTGCCGGGCTGGCTGGAGCCACCTGCCAGTCACGCCAACATCACCTGCCAGCTACGCCAGAACCACTTGGCGGAGACTCCAGAAACACCTGTTGGGCCAGCCGGAACCACCTCTCAGACGTGCCAAAACCATGTGCCTGAGATGCTGGAACCACACCCCGAACAGACCGAAACCACCTGCCAGACCCAACTGAACCACCTGCCGAGCACGCAGGAACAACCTGCTCGACTCGCCGGAACCACCTGCCGGGCGCAGCGGAAGCACCTGCCGAGCGCGCCGGAGCCACCTGCTCGCCTCGCCGGAACCACCTGCCGGGCGCAGCGGAAGCACCTGCCGGGCGCGCCGGAGCCACCTGCTCGGCTCGCCGGAACCACCTGCCGGGCCCTAACCCTAACCCTAACCCTAACCCTATCCCCAAACCCTAACCCTAACCCTAACCCCTAACCCTAAGCCTAACCCTAAACCCTAACCCAACCGTAACCCTAACCCTAACCCTACCCCTAACCCTAACCCCTAACCCCAAACCCTAAACCCTAACCCTAACCGTAACCCTAACCCTATCCCTAACCCTAACCTGACGGACAGGCTGGAACCAGCTGCTCAACTCGCCGGAACCACCTGCCAGACATGCCAGAACCACCTGCCGAGCATGCCGGAGCCACCTGCTGGACTCACCAGAACCACCTGCCTGACAGGCCAAAATCAACAGCTGGCTATGAGAGAACCACCTGGCAGACAATCCGCAATAACCTGCCAGGCATGCAGGAACCACCTCTCAGACGTAAGAGAACCACGTGCCGGACACGCTGGAACCACGTCCTGGACAGACTGGAACCACCTGCCGGACATGCCTGGACCACCTGCCGAGCACGCCGGAACCACCTGCTCGACTCGCAGGACCCATGTGCCAGACACGCCAAAACGAACTGCCGGCTACACCAGAACCACTTACCGGACACTCCGGAATAACCTGCCCGGCATGCCAGAACCACCTCTCAGAAGTGCCAGAAGCACGTGCTGGACATGCCGGAACAACCTATCGGACAGAACGGAACAACCTGCCGGACACACCAAAATCACCTGCGGGCTACGCCAGAACCACTTGGAGGACTCTCCGGGAAAACCTGCCGGGCATGCTGGAACCACCTCTCAGACGTGCCTGAACCACGTGGCGGACACTCCGGAAACGCATGTCGGGCCGGCCGGAACCACCTCTCAGACGTGCCAGAACCTCATGCCGGACACCCCAGAACCACCTGCTGGACAGACCGGAAACACCTGCCGGACACGCCGGAACCACATGTTCGACTCGCTGGAACCACATTCTGGACATGGCAAAATCACCTGCCGCCTATGCCAGAACCGCTTGGCGAACACTCCGGAATCACCTGTCAGGCATGCCGGAACCACCTCTCAGACATGCCAGAACCACATGCCAATGACACCGGAAGCACCTGCCGAGCATGAGGGAAGCACCTGCTCGACTCGCCAGAACCACCTGTCGGACACGCCAAAATCACCTGCCGGCTACGCCACAGCCAGTTGGTGAACACTCCGGAAACACCTGCCGGGCTGGCTGGAGCCACCTGCCAGTCACGCCAACATCACCTGCCAGCTACGCCAGAACCACTTGGCGGAGACTCCAGAAACACCTGTTGGGCCAGCCGGAACCACCTCTCAGACGTGCCAAAACCATGTGCCTGAGATGCTGGAACCACACCCCGAACAGACCGAAACCACCTGCCAGACCCAACTGAACCACCTGCCGAGCACGCAGGAACAACCTGCTCGACTCGCCGGAACCACCTGCCGGGCGCAGCGGAAGCACCTGCCGAGCGCGCCGGAGCCACCTGCTCGCCTCGCCGGAACCACCTGCCGGGCGCAGCGGAAGCACCTGCCGGGCGCGCCGGAGCCACCTGCTCGGCTCGCCGGAACCACCTGCCGGGCCCTAACCCTAACCCTAACCCTAACCCTATCCCCAAACCCTAACCCTAACCCTAACCCCTAACCCTAAGCCTAACCCTAAACCCTAACCCAACCGTAACCCTAACCCTAACCCTACCCCTAACCCTAACCCCTAACCCCAAACCCTAAACCCTAACCCTAACCGTAACCCTAACCCTATCCCTAACCCTAACCTGACGGACAGGCTGGAACCAGCTGCTCAACTCGCCGGAACCACCTGCCAGACATGCCAGAACCACCTGCCGAGCACGCCGGAGCCACCTGCTGGACTCACCAGAACCACCTGCCTGACAGGCCAAAATCAACAGCTGGCTAGGAGAGAACCACCTGGCAGACAATCCGCAATAACCTGCCAGGCATGCAGGAACCACCTCTCAGACGTAAGAGAACCACGTGCCGGACACGCTGGAACCACGTCCTGGACAGACTGGAACCACCTGCCGGACATGCCTGGACCACCTGCCGAGCACGCCGGAACCACCTGCTCGACTCGCAGGACCCATGTGCCAGACACGCCAAAACGAACTGCCGGCTACACCAGAACCACTTACCGGACACTCCGGAATAACCTGCCCGGCATGCCAGAACCACCTCTCAGAAGTGCCAGAAGCACGTGCTGGACATGCCGGAACAACCTATCGGACAGAACGGAACAACCTGCCGGACACACCAAAATCACCTGCGGGCTACGCCAGAACCACTTGGAGGACTCTCCGGGAAAACCTGCCGGGCATGCTGGAACCACCTCTCAGACGTGCCTGAACCACGTGGCGGACACTCCGGAAACGCATGTCGGGCCGGCCGGAACCACCTCTCAGACGTGCCAGAACCTCATGCCGGACACCCCAGAACCACCTGCTGGACAGACCGGAAACACCTGCCGGACACGCCGGAACCACATGTTCGACTCGCTGGAACCATATTCTGGACATGGCAAAATCACCTGCCGCCTATGCCAGAACCGCTTGGCAAACACTCCGGAATCACCTGTCAGGCATGCCGGAACCACCTCTCAGACATGCCAGAACCACATGCCAATGACACCGGAAGCACCTGCCGAGCATGAGGGAAGCACCTGCTCGACTCGCCAGAACCACCTGTCGGACACGCCAAAATCACCTGCCGGCTACGCCACAGCCAGTTGGTGAACACTCCGGAAACACCTGCCAGGCTGGCTGGAGCCACCTGCCAGTCACGCCAACATCACCTGCCAGCTACGCCAGAACCACTTGGCGGAGACTCCAGAAACACCTGTTGGGCCAGCCGGAACCACCTCTCAGACGTGCCAAAACCATGTGCCTGAGATGCTGGAACCACACCCCGAACAGACCGAAACCACCTGCCAGACCCAACTGAACCACCTGCCGAGCACGCAGGAACAACCTGCTCGACTCGCCGGAACAACCTGCCGGGCGCAGCGGAAGCACCTGCCGAGCGCGCCGGAGCCACCTGCTCGCCTCGCCGGAACCACCTGCCGGGCGCAGCGGAAGCACCTGCCGGGCGCGCCGGAGCCACCTGCTCGGCTCGCCGGAACCACCTGCCGGGCCCAAACCCTAACCCTAACCCTAACCCTAACCCTATCCCCAAACCCTAACCCTAACCCTAACCCCTAACCCTAAGCCTAACCCTAAACCCTAACCCAACCGTAACCCTAACCCTAACCCTACCCCTAACCCTAACCCCTAACCCCAAACCCTAAACCCTAACCCTAACCGTAACCCTAACCCTATCCCTAACCCTAACCTGACGGACAGGCTGGAACCAGCTGCTCAACTCGCCGGAACCACCTGCCAGACATGCCAGAACCACCTGCCGAGCACACCGGAGCCACCTGCTGGACTCACCAGAACCACCTGCCTGACAGGCCAAAATCAACAGCTGGCTAGGAGAGAACCACCTGGCAGACAATCCACAATAACCTGCCAGGCATGCAGGAACCACCTCTCAGACGTAAGAGAACCACGTGCCGGACACGCTGGAACCACGTCCTGGACAGACTGGAACCACCTGCCGGACATGCCTGGACCACCTGCCGAGCACGCCGGAACCACCTGCTCGACTCGCAGGACCCATGTGCCAGACACGCCAAAACGAACTGCCGGCTACACCAGAACCACTTACCGGACACTCCGGAATAACCTGCCCGGCATGCCAGAACCACCTCTCAGAAGTGCCAGAAGCACGTGCTGGACATGCCGGAACAACCTATCGGACAGAACGGAACAACCTGCCGGACACACCAAAATCACCTGCGGGCTACGCCAGAACCACTTGGAGGACTCTCCGGGAAAACCTGCCGGGCATGCTGGAACCACCTCTCAGACGTGCCTGAACCACGTGGCGGACACTCCGGAAACGCATGTCGGGCCGGCCGGAACCACCTCTCAGACGTGCCAGAACCTCATGCCGGACACCCCAGAACCACCTGCTGGACAGACCGGAAACACCTGCCGGACACGCCGGAACCACATGTTCGACTCGCTGGAACCACATTCTGGACATGGCAAAATCACCTGCCGCCTATGCCAGAACCGCTTGGCGAACACTCCGGAATCACCTGTCAGGCATGCCGGAACCACCTCTCAGACATGCCAGAACCACATGCCAATGACACCGGAAGCACCTGCCGAGCATGAGGGAAGCACCTGCTCGACTCGCCAGAACCACCTGTCGGACACGCCAAAATCACCTGCCGGCTACGCCACAGCCAGTTGGTGAACACTCCGGAAACACCTGCCGGGCTGGCTGGAGCCACCTGCCAGTCACGCCAACATCACCTGCCAGCTACGCCAGAACCACTTGGCGGAGACTCCAGAAACACCTGTTGGGCCAGCCGGAACCACCTCTCAGACGTGCCAAAACCATGTGCCTGAGATGCTGGAACCACACCCCGAACAGACCGAAACCACCTGCCAGACCCAACTGAACCACCTGCCGAGCACGCAGGAACAACCTGCTCGACTCGCCGGAACCACCTGCCGGGCGCAGCGGAAGCACCTGCCGAGCGCGCCGGAGCCACCTGCTCGCCTCGCCGGAACCACCTGCCGGGCGCAGCGGAAGCACCTGCCGGGCGCGCCGGAGCCACCTGCTCGGCTCGCCGGAACCACCTGCCGGGCCCTAACCCTAACCCTAACCCTAACCCTATCCCCAAACCCTAACCCTAACCCTAACCCCTAACCCTAAGCCTAACCCTAAACCCTAACCCAACCGTAACCCTAACCCTAACCCTACCCCTAACCCTAACCCCTAACCCCAAACCCTAAACCCTAACCCTAACCGTAACCCTAACCCTATCCCTAACCCTAACCTGACGGACAGGCTGGAACCAGCTGCTCAACTCGCCGGAACCACCTGCCAGACATGCCAGAACCACCTGCCGAGCACGCCGGAGCCACCTGCTGGACTCACCAGAACCACCTGCCTGACAGGCCAAAATCAACAGCTGGCTATGAGAGAACCACCTGGCAGACAATCCGCAATAACCTGCCAGGCATGCAGGAACCACCTCTCAGACGTAAGAGAACCACGTGCCGGACACGCTGGAACCACGTCCTGGACAGACTGGAACCACCTGCCGGACATGCCTGGACCACCTGCCGAGCACGCCGGAACCACCTGCTCGACTCGCAGGACCCATGTGCCAGACACGCCAAAACGAACTGCCGGCTACACCAGAACCACTTACCGGACACTCCGGAATAACCTGCCCGGCATGCCAGAACCACCTCTCAGAAGTGCCAGAAGCACGTGCTGGACATGCCGGAACAACCTATCGGACAGAACGGAACAACCTGCCGGACACACCAAAATCACCTGCGGGCTACGCCAGAACCACTTGGAGGACTCTCCGGGAAAACCTGCCGGGCATGCTGGAACCACCTCTCAGACGTGCCTGAACCACGTGGCGGACACTCCGGAAACGCATGTCGGGCCGGCCGGAACCACCTCTCAGACGTGCCAGAACCTCATGCCGGACACCCCAGAACCACCTGCTGGACAGACCGGAAACACCTGCCGGACACGCCGGAACCACATGTTCGACTCGCTGGAACCACATTCTGGACATGGCAAAATCACCTGCCGCCTATGCCAGAACCGCTTGGCGAACACTCCGGAATCACCTGTCAGGCATGCCGGAACCACCTCTCAGACATGCCAGAACCACATGCCAATGACACCGGAAGCACCTGCCGAGCATGAGGGAAGCACCTGCTCGACTCGCCAGAACCACCTGTCGGACACGCCAAAATCACCTGCCGGCTACGCCACAGCCAGTTGGTGAACACTCCGGAAACACCTGCCGGGCTGGCTGGAGCCACCTGCCAGTCACGCCAACATCACCTGCCAGCTACGCCAGAACCACTTGGCGGAGACTCCAGAAACACCTGTTGGGCCAGCCGGAACCACCTCTCAGACGTGCCAAAACCATGTGCCTGAGATGCTGGAACCACACCCCGAACAGACCGAAACCACCTGCCAGACCCAACTGAACCACCTGCCGAGCACGCAGGAACAACCTGCTCGCCTCGCCGGAACCACCTGCCGGGCGCAGCGGAAGCACCTGCCGAGCGCAGCGGAGCCACATGCTCGCCTCGCCGGAACCACCTGCCGGGCGCAGCGGAAGCACCTGCCGGGCGCGCCGGAGCCACCTGCTCGGCTCGCCGAAACCACCTGCCGGGCCCTAACCCTAACCCTAACCCTAACCCTATCCCCAAACCCTAACCCTAACCCTAACCCCTAACCCTAAGCCTAACCCTAAACCCTAACCCAACCGTAACCCTAACCCTAACCCTACCCCTAACCCTAACCCCTAACCCCAAACCCTAAACCCTAACCCTAACCGTAACCCTAACCCTATCCCTAACCCTAACCTGACGGACAGGCTGGAACCAGCTGCTCAACTCGCCGGAACCACCTGCCAGACATGCCAGAACCACCTGCCGAGCACGCCGGAGCCACCTGCTGGACTCACCAGAACCACCTGCCTGACAGGCCAAAATCAACAGCTGGCTATGAGAGAACCACCTGGCAGACAATCCGCAATAACCTGCCAGGCATGCAGGAACCACCTCTCAGACGTAAGAGAACCACGTGCCGGACACGCTGGAACCACGTCCTGGACAGACTGGAACCACCTGCCGGACATGCCTGGACCACCTGCCGAGCACGCCGGAACCACCTGCTCGACTCGCAGGACCCATGTGCCAGACACGCCAAAACGAACTGCCGGCTACACCAGAACCACTTACCGGACACTCCGGAATAACCTGCCCGGCATGCCAGAACCACCTCTCAGAAGTGCCAGAAGCACGTGCTGGACATGCCGGAACAACCTATCGGACAGAACGGAACAACCTGCCGGACACACCAAAATCACCTGCGGGCTACGCCAGAACCACTTGGAGGACTCTCCGGGAAAACCTGCCGGGCATGCTGGAACCACCTCTCAGACGTGCCTGAACCACGTGGCGGACACTCCGGAAACGCATGTCGGGCCGGCCGGAACCACCTCTCAGACGTGCCAGAACCTCATGCCGGACACCCCAGAACCACCTGCTGGACAGACCGGAAACACCTGCCGGACACGCCGGAACCACATGTTCGACTCGCTGGAACCACATTCTGGACATGGCAAAATCACCTGCCGCCTATGCCAGAACCGCTTGGCGAACACTCCGGAATCACCTGTCAGGCATGCCGGAACCACCTCTCAGACATGCCAGAACCACATGC